>NC_056730.1:237109723-237152223 GCF_019279795.1 Protopterus annectens | reverse complement strand
GAGCCCTGTGGGATGCCACTTGTAACTGGTTTGGATTCGGACATGGCACCTGCGATTCTGACCATGTGGGTTCTATCTCTGAGCCAGTTTGCAACCCATCTTGTGATATAGGGGTTGATATTTAAGCTGGTAAGCTTATTTATGATGCCCGAGTGGGGTATTGTGTCGAAGGCTTTTGCGAGGTCCAGGTAGGCTGTGTGGACTACCTTGCCCTCATCTATGGCTTTGGTAACTGTTTCAAAGAAATCAACTAGGTTTAAGAGGCAAGATCTGCCCTTAACAAAGCCAAATTGGGTAGGGTCCAGTGTCTGGAGGCTCCCAATGTCTTTGTTTATGAGTTCCATGATAATACGCTCCATAGCTTTACAGACCAGACTAGTCAGGCTTATGGGGCGATAGTTTCCAGGGTCCATTGTGGCACCACCTTTGTGGAGTGGGACCACTATAGCTGTACGCTATTCTTTGGGTACATATCCTGTAGTAAGGCTAAGTTTGAACAGTGACTTAATGTGAGGGTTCAGTTCTTCTTTGAGCTTGTGTAAGACACAGCCTGGGACACCATCCGGTCCCATAGATGCTGTGTTTTTTGCTTTGGAGAGGGCAGCTTTCACCTGTGCATCTGTGATGTCAGGGAGGTTATATTCAGTTGGGATAGGCGTTTGCTCCTTTGGGGGGGAAGGGGGGGAGAAGTTTGCACTGAATCTGTCTGCCAGGATGTTGGCAATGTCTGTAGGTTCGGTATATTTTGTACCGTTATGCAACAATTCAGAGCATATCTGTGAGTTTCGGCCCATGTTCCTGACATAACTAAAGAAGGCCTTGTGATTATCTTTAGTGTCTAGGGAAATTTTTCTTTCGAAAGTCGCCTTTGATGATTTTATAAGGGATCGAAGTTTCTTGCTAATACTGATCAGAGATGCCTTCCCTTTTTGGGATTTTGTTCTGTCATGTAGTAGCTTCCTCCTTCTGTTGTATAGCTTATTTATGGCCGGGGTCCACCAGACCGGTCTCCCGTTTTTGGAGGAGTGAGTCTTGGTTTTATTTGGGATAGCACGATCCATGCATTCCTGCAGGTGCTCATAGAATGCATTTGTAAAGGATTCTGCGGATTGGGCTGTATTATCCTCTGGCCCAGGGGCTTTGAAGGATTCCACCTCAGTCTTGAGAAGTGCAAAGTTGGCTTTTGAGAAATGCTTTACAGTGATTTCCTTGGCTGGGGGTGGGGACGGGATATGGATGTCCAGGGAAATTTGTTTATGGTCTGATCTTACCAATGAGGGGTTTACCTCTGGTGTGGAACATAGAGTCCCCATGTTGGTGATAACCAGGTCCAATATGTTGTTCCCTCTTGTGGGAGTGGTGACCAGTTGTTCCATTGTGTTAGGGTTTATAAATTCAAGGAACCATTGGGCGAGGGTGTTTGGGCTTGAGTAGTTTTCCCAGTCAATGTTTGGGTAGTTGAAGTCACCCAATAACATAGTGTTTGGAGAGACCTTCATATACTCCAGTGTTTTCAGGAATGCCAAGTGGGGTTCCTGTAATAGGGAGGGTGTTCTGTAGCAGGCTACAAACTGAAAGGAAGTTTTGCCCGCTGTTAATTGCACATGGATGGTTTCCGATGCTTCGTGCAGTGCCACTAACCTGGAGGTGTAGGTATCTTTGATGAATATAGATACTCCCCCTCCTTTTGTGCTTCGGTCCGAGTTTTGGGGCCGAAACGCATGGTATGAGTTATAACCTGGTAGTGCTGGGGTGCTCTCAGGAGCCTTGAACCAGGTTTCTGTTACTGCACAGACATCAATTTTCTCCATACTGAGGAGAGTCTCGAGTGTGTGCATGTTGAGGTTTAGACTTCTGGCATTGAGTAGCATTACCTTTAGTTTTTTTATCTTTGGGTTGTCTATGGAGGTGGGTTTGTCCTTTGAACCTTGCCTAAAAAAGGCACTATGGGGGTGGCAAGAGCCTTAGCCAGTATACGAAAGCCTAAGGGTGACAGGTGCAAGCCGTCCCTAGCGAAGCAATGTAGCTTGTCGAGCTTGTCATCCCATGCTGACAGACACAGGATCCCCTTTGAATGACACCAATACTTTAGCCAATTGTTGAAACTGATCATCTTGTCTTTATACTGTGGCATCATTCTTGGTGAGGAAAAGATGCTACTCAAGGTCAGGGTCATACCAGCCTGGGCTACATGGTCAGAGAGCTCCTCTATGTCTCTTTTCATGTAGTCCAGGGAGGTACGTCTCAGGTCATTCACACCAGCATAGACAATGACGGAGTCATACTTGTACTAGCTTTGGAGTGACCTGAGTGCTTGTGTTATGTGGCAAATCCTGGCACCCGACAGGCAGCTTACAGTGACCTTCTCCTTGTTCAGTCTGGTGAGTGGGACGTCAGTGTGCCAGACAATAAAGTCCCCTATAACAAGTGTATTTGGTGTGTTGTTTGGCCTTAAGGGCTGTGACTGTGAGGCACACTGATTTTTTGAGATATGTGATTTGTGGGTATTGTTGAGGGGTGGCTGTTGCTTGGATATCTGCTTAGGAGGTCTTTGCCGTTTAGGCAGATTTTTATTTAGAGCCTCCGAGTATGTTTTTGTGCGTTTATGTGTTGGGTATGCAGATGCAATAGGTCTGTGCGAGACTGGATTTGTGGTGTGGGTGGTTACCTTTTCCTCCTGACTGACTGTGCCAGTCTTGGGTTGAGAGAGCTCTGCCTGCAGTTTGGCTGTGTAACTGCATCTCTCACATGTATTAGAGTTTATTGGAAGGAGGAGAGGGTTGTCTGTGTACATAAGGCAATTGTAACATTGCCTCAAAATTCCCAGATTCACCAGCTGGACTGGAGAGTAACCTTGAAATTGACCCTTGGACATACCAGATTAGTATAGGGAACTGTTTTTTTACTGATCAGATTAGGGAAGGGAACTGATTTTTCAATTGATCAGGAAGGACCAATCGGGAGTCTACTACTTATGAAAAGTCAAGGAGGGTGTAGTGCTTTAGTTAGTTAGTGTTACCTTATAAGAGTTGAGCAAGTGCAGGGCTTTAGAAAGAGAATAGAGTGATTACTTTGAGAGTTTGAACAGTTCTAAGGGAAAAAGTGAAGAGTAGACTTTGTGGAGCCTGGAACAGTTTAGGCGGCGCTGCTCAATGCGCAAAACCGCGCAAAAAGAGAGTTGTAGGGTTTTAAGAGAGAGAGATCAAGGAGTTTAGAATTGACCCAAAATGGCCAATAAAACTACAGCTTCTAGGTAGTAACCACTCCTCCAGGGACAGGCAGGCTGTTCAGTGTTAACCACTCCCACTGGTGAAAACAGAGACTTCCCTTTAACCCAAGCAAGCACTGACCTTCTAGAAACTTCCAAACAGTTCAGAACAGCAAATCTGTAATTGAACTTTCTTAACTTTCAGAAAGTGCCAAAACAACAAGATTTTTTGTATTTTTTTTTCTTTTTGTTGTAGTTTAAAGGTAGCAGAGATACACAAGCAGCAAAATAATCACAACAGTGCAATAAATGACCCCACACTTGAGTGCTAGGCCAAAATCAGGTAAAATGCAGTTTTTAGAGAAAAAAAACGATTTTAAATTAAGTGCAACACAGGAAATGCAGTAAACAGGCTCTAGATGTGTTCCAAGTACTGTTACTGTTACAGATATAAACTTTAGCAAGCCGGAAAATGCCAAAAAGTAGGCGTCAAAGCAGTAAAACCTAACAAAAAATCAGAAGAAAATACTTAAAATCACAAAAGTGGCTCCTTTTCCTCTATCAGCATTTTCTCCCCTTGGTAGGTGCTTCAGCAACAACTGGCAAGCCTGAAAAGATGCCAAAACCACAAGGCAGCTTGGTTTTAAGAGAGACAGAACAAGGAGTTTAGAACTTACCCAAAATGGCCAATAAAACTACAGCTTCTAGGTAGTAACCACTCCTCCAGGGACAGGCAGGCTGTTCAGTGTTAACCACTCCCACTGGTGAACACAGAGACTTCCCTTTAGCCCAAGCAAGCACTGGCCTTCTAGAAACTTCCAAATAGTTCAGAACAGCAAATCTGTAACTGAACTTTCTTAACTTTCAGAAAGTGGGAAAAAAGCAAGATTTTTTTTTCTTTTTGTTGTAGTTTAAAGGTAGCAGAGATACACAAGCAGCAAAATAATCACAACAGTGCAATAAATGACCCCACACTTGAGTGCTAGGCCAAAATCAGGTAAAATGCAGTTTTTAGAGATAAAAACAATTTTAAATTAAGTGCAACACAGGAAATGCAGTAAACAGGCTCTAGATGTGTTCCAAGTACAGTTACAGATATAAATGTGTGTGTGTGTGTGTATATATATATATATATATATATATATATATATATATATATATATATAGATAGATATAGATATAGATATGTGTGAGTGTGTGTACACACACACACACACACACACACACACACACACACACATACATACATATAAATATATAAATAGCATAATTTCCCCACAATAGTGTAGATTTTGATCAGGATGTAGCACAATGGCAGTTATATATGCACTCACCAATCACATTCTTTTAAACATTAGCAAAGGCCTGGTCAAAGGAATAATCTTCATTGATATAGTAAAAGCATTTGATCTTCTAGATCACAATCTGCTATTCAGCTCCATTACCTTCTGTGGAATCAACTAAGATTCTCTTTCATGGTTCTTAGACTTTCTCAGCAACTGTCATTCAAAGTACAAACATGCTCTGACCCCCTCCTTATATAAAGAAGTCCTTCAAGATTTTATCCTTTCCCCATTGCTGTTCTAACTGTCCATGAATGACCTCCCAGCAGACCTCTGATAAATCAACATAATTCTGTTCGCTGTTGCCATGGCCATCTACAAAGTGTGCATTGGTGAAATCATTATGAAGAAGATCTAGAAAAAGAAGACCTAACCTATCCGGATTACTGACTCACCAGAAACAAATTCCAAATATAACAAAAAATCTAAAGCCATGTTCTTTATGACAAAGCAAAAAAAAAAAAAAAAAAAAATCACAGTAGCCTCAAAACAATGGTCCATAAATTACAATAACCAGTAACCACTGAAGACCACTACCCACTGCAATACGTTGGTATCTGACTTGAACAGTGCAATTCCATGTTTCCAATACTAAAATAAAAATTAACGTATAATTCTTCCGGGCAAGAAAGGTTTCCCCACTTCTTCACCCCCTCAAGGTATATCTGCCATAGAGAAAGGAGACTTTCTTTCTCAGCTAGAATATTCTTTACAAACAAATTCTCATGTCTCCAATAAGAACATTAAAAACCTTCAGGTTACAGTGAAAAACCTTTGTAGGTTCATCTCCATGACTTCAAAATCTGAACACCATTGCAAGGTTAATAACAATAAGAGACA
The DNA here is from genome assembly GCF_019279795.1 of Protopterus annectens. Lineage (NCBI taxonomy): Eukaryota > Metazoa > Chordata > Ceratodontiformes > Protopteridae > Protopterus > Protopterus annectens. Next base: position 237,146,832 of record NC_056730.1, on the reverse strand, counting down.
GCTTACAATCCCATAAGCCACTCTCAGATATAAGCTGTTAAACTTGCACATCTCACTCTATGTTTCAAGCAGACACACAAAAGGAACACTCATCTACAACCTCAGATCAGTCTCTTAGGATACAACCTCCCTTCTCCTCCCAGTAAGCAAACTGCACACTAAAAACTATAGCTTCTCAATGATGCCCCCCATATCTGAGAATCACTCTCTCTCACATCTTGCTCAGCTCCCTCCTTTCAAGAATTCCAGAGCCAGGTTAAAATCTTAGGAAATTCCTACACAATAAAGCCAAATGCAAAAGCTATCAACCAAGACATATTATATAAAGACTTATCCACTGTCATGATAACACTGTCTTATATGTCTCATTAATGTTTCTAGTAATATTCATAACCCTTTCCTTCCATCCCCTGGTCTTTCTTCACTGACATTCTCACATCCATCACTTCTTCCATTTATCCTGCTCCCTATCACTTTTACTTGTATGAAGAAATATTACATTAATCAATAGGCCAGTGCTTGCTTGGGCTAAAGGGAAGTCTCTGTGTTCACCAGTGGCAGTGGTTAACACTGAGCAGCCTGTCTGTCCATGTAGGAGTGGTTACTGCCTACAAACTGTAGTTTTATTGTCCATTTTGGGTCAATTCCAAACTCCTTGATCTCTCTCTCTCTAAAAACCCTGAGATTTTAAGTATTTTCTTCTGATTTATTTCTTAGAAAAACTGCATTGCCGCCTAGTTTTCAGCATTTTCTTGCTTGGAAAAGTTGATATCGGTGTTAGAAACAGTATATAGAACATACCTAGAGCCTGTTTATTGCATTTTTTGTGTTGCATTTAATTTAAAATATTTTTTTCTTAAAATTGCATTTTTACCTGCCTCTGACCTAGCACACACGTGTTGGGGTCATTTATTGCACTGTTCTGACTAGTTTGCTACTTGTGTGTCTCTGCTATCCTTAAACAAAAACAAAAAAACAAAAAAATCTTGCTATTTTCCCACTTTCTATAATTTAAAAAAAGTTCAGTTACAGAGTTGCTGTTCTGAATTGTTTGTAAGTTTCTTGGAGGTCAGTGCTTACTTGGGCTAAAAGGAAGTCTCTGTGTTCACCAGTGGCAGTGGTTAACACTGAGCAGCCTGCCTGTCCCTGTAGGAATGGTTACTGCCTAGAAATTGTAGTTTTATTGGCCATTTTGGGTCAATTCCAAACTCCTTGATCTCTCTCTCTTAAAACCCTGCAACTCTCTTTTTGCACGGTCTTGCGCACAGAGCAGCATCGGGCAGTGCCAGTTAGCTGGGGTATACTATTCCTGGCTCCACAAAGTCTGCACTGCAAATTTTCCCTTAGAACTAGGCAAGCCTCAACTCAAGTGCTTAAGATTAACTGCTCTTATTGCAGCACTTGCATAACCCAAATCAGCACTTGTCCAAATCTCCTAGACAGCACTATTATTTTCCAGATCTCCTAGACAGCACTATTATTATACAGCACAAGACCATCGAGTGTCTACAAGACAAGTGAAACTCACTTTTCTAAGCATGTCCAGAGGTCAGCTTCAAGTGTACCCTCCAGTTCATCTGGTGGAATTGGGCATCCTGAGGCAATGTCACAACTGCCTCATGTATACAGACAACCCTCTCCTCTTACCTCTAGACACAAACACTTGTGAGAGATGCAAATACATAGCCAGACTGGAGGCTAAGCGCTCTCAACCCATGACTGTAACAGACAGTCAAGAGGAGAAGAGACACACTAGCATCATACCACCAGTCACACATGGATCTACAAAACAAGCACCGGCAAAACATACAAATAAATACACAAAAACATATTTGGAGGCACTAGGTACCAATCTGAAAAAGAAACAGTGCCCTCCAAAGCAGACAAGCACGCAACCTGCACCTCCAAACACAAGCCAGGAAATACATAATTCACCTCAGCAGTGTGCCTCATGACAGCCCCTAAGGCAAAACACCATACCCAACATGCTAGTAATAGGAGACTCTATAGTAAGGCACACAGATGTTCCACTCACCAGGCTGAACAAGGAGAAGGTTACTGTCAGCTGCCTGTCGGGTGCTAGGATCCACCACATAAGACAGACACTTAGGTCACTCCAGATCAAGTACAAGTATGATGCTGTCATTGTACATATTGGTGTGAATGATCTAAGACGTACCTCCCTGGACTACATGAAAAGAGACATTGAAGAGCTCTCTGATCATGTAGCCCAAGCTGGTATGACCCTGACCTTGAGTAGCATACTACCTTCACCTAGAATGATACCACAATGCAAAGACAAAATGATCAATTTCAACAATTGGCTAAGCTTCTGGTGTCATTCTAAGGGGATCCAGCGTCTGTCTGCCCAGGATAACATGATAGACAAGCCTCGCTGTTTCACCAGAGATGGTTTGCACCTGTCACCTCTAGGCTTTCAAATACTGGCCAAGGCTCTTGCCATCCCCATAGTGCCTTTTTTAGGCAAGGCTGAAAGGACAAACCAACCACCGTAACCAGCACAGGTAACCAAAAACTAAGGGTAATGCTGCTCAATGCCAGAAGTCTCAACCTCAAAATGCATGCACTCGAGGCACTCCTCAGTATGGAGAAAATTGATGTTTGTGCAGTGACGGAAACCTGGTTCAAGGCTCCAGAGAGTACCCCAGCACTACTAGGTTACAATTCATATCATACCTTCCGGCCTCAGTTACCGGATCGCAGTACAAAGGGCGGAGGTGTATCCATATTCATCAAGGATACCCACATCTCCAGGTTAGTGGCACAGCATGATGCCCCAGAGATTATTCATGTGCAACTATCAACAGGCAAAACCACATTTCAAGTTGTAGCCTGTTATAGGTCACCCACCATGTCCCAAGATGCTCACTCAGCATTCCTTGAGGCATTGGAAAATATAACGGTCCTACCCAACACCATAATTTTGGGTAATTTCAACTACCTGGTATAGATTGGGTGAACTACCTATTGGGCGTTCTAACTCCTATGCTCAGCGGTTCATAGAATTTATAAATTCAAATGCCCTTGAACAACTGGTATGTTCTCCCACTAGAGGGGACAACATATTGGATTTAGTTATCACAAATATGGGCGCCCATTTTACCACACCCGTTATCACTCCCTCTCTGGTCAGATCAGACCACAAACTGATAACCCTGGATGTCCTCACCACTCCACCTCCCCCAGTCAAAGAAACCATCGTAAAAAACCTTTCCAAAGCAAACTTCAAACTACTTGCGTCAGAAATGGAAAGCTTTACTATTGCCTTGCAGAATGATAATGATATCCAGGATGCGGAATCCTACACCAAGGCACTTTATATACATCTTCAGGATTGCATGGACCATGCTATCCCAAATAAAACCAAGACTCCTTCCTCAAGCAAGAAGAAACCAGTCTGGTGGACCCCGGCCATAAGCAAACTATACAATAAAAGGAGGAGACTTAAACAAAAAAAGGCCAAATCTCAAGTAATAAAATCATCCCTGATCAGCATTATTAAGAAATTGAGGGCCCTCATCAAGTCAACTAGAGCCAATTTTGAAAAGGTTGCCAAGGATGCCAAGGATAACCATAAGGCCTTCTATGGTTATATCAAAAACCTAAATGGCAACGCTCAGGTCTGTTCTGAGCTAGTACAAAATGGAACAAAATACACTGATCCCACTGACATTGCCAACATCTTGGCTGATAGGTTCAGTGCAAACCCCCCCCCCTCACCACCTACAGGGCCTATTACTATTCCAGGTGATTGTGTAACTCCAATTATTACTGATACTTTGGTTAATAAGGCTCTATCTAAAGCTAAAAACACTGCCTCCATGGGACCAGATGGTGTCCCTGGCTGTGTCATACGCGAGCTCCAAAATGAATTAACCCCACATCTGAATACCCTGTTCAGTCTCAGCCTCTCAACAGGATATGTGCCCATAGAATGGCGCACAGCAACGGTGGTTTTGCTGCACAAGGGTGGGCCCACAACCAAACCTGGGAACTACTGACAAATAAGCCTGACCAGTCTGATCTGTATGGCAATGGAGCAGATCATTATGGAGCTCATAAATGGAGAGATTGGGAACCTCCAAACACTTGACCCCACACAGTTCGGCTTTGTCAAGGGCAGATCATGCCTCCTGAACCTAGTGGACTTCTTTGAGACAGTTACTCAGGCTATAGATAAGGGAAAGGAGGTACACATGGCTTACCTTGACCTTGCTAAAGCATTTGACACCATTCCCCATTTGGGTATTATTGATAAACTCACCAACCTGGGCATAAACCCTTACGTCACAAGATGGATCACAAACTGCCTCTCAGACAGATCCCACAGAGTAAGAGTAGCGGGATCTTTGTCCGAATCCAGACCAGTAACGAGTGGTGTGCCTCAGGGCTCTGTCCTGGGGCCCCTCCTGTTTGGCATATACTTCTCAGAAGTACAGGCAAGCACTGAAGGGTTATGGCTGACCAAGTTTGTGGACGACTGCAAACTGGGTGCTATAATAGAGTCTCCAGCCGACATGGATATCCTCCAGAAGGGCCTTAATGAGACTGATGCATGGTGTCAAAGCCATGGTCTCAAGCTAAATGCTAAAAAATGCGTAGTAATCCCCTTTGGAAAAAACAGAGTACCTGTGAACTACCACATAGGAGGTAACCCCCTGACATCTGAAGAAGTAATAAGGGATCTAGGGACCCAAGTAGATAGTCAGCTTTCCTTTGATAACCATGTTGCCAAGGTGGTTAGAAAATCCTTCTATGTGACCCATCTGATCACGAAAGGGTTCGCATCAAGATCTAAGGATGTAATGATGCCCCTCTACTCTTCCCTCATCAGACTCATTATTGAGTACAATGCACCAATTGGAATGTGCCTGGCTAGACATCTCCAGCAGCTGGAGAGACCAAAGAGGTACCTCACTAAGAGGATTACTGGCCTCAAACAGTTGCCCTATGCAGCACGATTGAAAAAAACTAAGGCTTTTCTCTGTTGCATACCACCTTCTCAGAGGCGATCTCTGTCTAACATATAGAGCCATGTCCAACCCAGAACTGTTGAACATGATCCATCTTAGCAAAACAAAATCTACTCGAGCTACATGCTCTAGGGATATAAACCTCAGCACAACAATAAATAGAACATTCTGGAGGGATAGATTCCCTTCGCAAAGACTTCCCGTGCTATGGAACAAGGTCCCAATCTACATAAGACAGAGCTCATCACTATCACTCTTCAAGAGGAACCTTGACGAGTGGATGGGTAACAGAAAGTTCACACAAGGGATCTTACCAACAGCTCTACTAGATATAGGCCAAGGGTACTAGCTGCTAGATCAAGGGCCTAGGGAACTAACTAAAGGGGCGGTGAATACTACACAACGTGGCTGGGCTAATATATGTCTTTGGGCAGATAGCCCAGTACCTACCTATGAACCTATGAACCTAATAGTACTTAACTGCAGTTATGTTTGTGTTTGCTGTGTTACACATGTTCTAATGGATATTGGTTAAATTCATGCATTATATTTTTTACATAGGGTTATAGGTTCATAGATATATAGTAGGCAAAAGACCACTGTGATGACTGGGGAGAGATGGGTGAAGGCTGCAAGCCTAGTCAAATAGAAGTTAATATATAATTCTATGAACTGTATAAATAAATGTAAAATACAGGCTTGCGTTTTTAAATGTAAGAAACACTGTGAAATGTGGAAATGCAAAATATGTGACAACATTGCACTCTACTGGCCCAGTGAAGCATGTTGTATCCTTTCATGTTAGAATTCGGCCCGAGGGCGGCTGGATGAAGATTGCATGCCCATTGTTTTAAGGCTAAAGTTTATGACCAGAATTTAGATATGGAAGGTGGTTTATTGCTTTAGTTTCTGTTAGCATATACATGTGAAATGTCTTGCATCATTGTAAGTTTTTGAGGAAGTGTTAGATTGCTACATAATGCAGTTTTTGGCCTGAGAACTCAGACCAGGTGTTAAGATGATGCAATATGAATTCTGGGAAAACCTAAGTGTCAAAAATGATGTAATTTTGGGAGGGCCTTAAAGACATGTTTGTTATCAATGTTTAAATACTATTTCCACAAGAGACCTGGAAGCATTTTGATCTGGACATCTAACTTATCAGCACTCTGCTTATGCTGACATGTAAATTTGTAGCACTGTGATATCTTGTAGGAATAGTTGAAGCTAGTAAAGATTAATTAGGTATTCTTCTTTGAAACCAGACCTGTCCTACTGTATTATTTTAAGTTTCTGTGTGATCTGTGAACTCTTAGATATCTCTGTGGTGTAGTAGTTTTGTATTGTGTTTTAATTATTTATTATTAAATATTTTTAAAACCTTCTACCTGTGGCTGCTTTGTGTAGAGAAGAAGTATGCTTCAGAGTACATTATATATTTATAGAGTTTACTGTCTAAGCCCTTCCAATAAGCCTTAGTCTGTATAGTCACATTACCATTGGCTATTAATTTTGCACAGTAATAATTAGACACCCTTTTAAGGGCCTTTTAGTAGCTGATATTATTAACTGGGTGGTGGCAGTAATTACTACTGCATAGTCTGGGTAAAGGGGCACAGCTGGAGAATCTGTGTTAGCCTTTCCCAGGAGTGTCTGTGAAGTTGGATAAATACTTATCTCAAAGTGCGTGTGTATATTGTGTCAGCTACTTGGGCACAGACACGAAGCACTGGTTGGACAGAGAGGGTACTGGAGGTCCTAGCTTCCCAGTTAGGCTGAGACCTGGACCCTATGGCTGTGCCAGTGGGGTGTCTTATTGGGGACCTGGTGAGCAAGGAAGCAGCCAGCCCCAGACTGACTGTGATCTCTGTGTGCACTTAAGGGAAATTGTACTTTACTGTGTGTATTAGTTATCCTTTCCTCCTCTAGGAGATGACCTCCCTGGTGTTAGTGGTGAAGATTGAGGCTCCTTGATTGCTGGGCCAGGGCTTGGTCGTCACAAGTGGTGGCAGTGGTGGGATCTACTTCACATGCTAATTTGCTTGTAGTGGTGTGGGGTGGAGCAAATTCCTGTAGCTTATGTACAGTGATCTCTAAAAGTGTTTTGTACTCTAAAACAGCCATGCAGTGTATACCAAGAGTTCCGATCACAATTGTTTATTTCTTTTGTTAGCTTAGTGTTAGTCAAAGTGAGCAGGCAGCATGTTAGCAGAAGAGTATGGAAAGCTGACAAGGAGCCAGCTGGCGGAGATGTGCCAGGCTAGGGGGTTGGTGCATGGAAACCTGACTAAGGCAGACTTGATTGCAGCCTTGGTTACAGCTGCATCATAAAACAGTAGCCTGGAGGATAATCAGACTGACAGTGGCCATACAATATTCTCGGAGAATGAACAGCTCAACCTTTCTACAGTGGACTTAAAAATCCAGCTGGAGCTAAAGAGACTTGAGTTCAGGTTACAGTGAAAAACCATTGTAAGTTCATCTCCATGACTTCAAAATCTGAACACCATTGCAAGGTTAATAACAATAAGAGACAGCTTGCAATCCCATAAGCCACTCTCAGATATAAGCTGTTAAACTTGCACATCTCACTCTATGTTTCAAGCAGACACACAAAAGGAACACTCATCTACAACCTCAGATCAGTCTCTTAGGATACAACCTCCCTTCTCCTCCCAGTAAGCAAACTGCACACTAAAAACTAAAGCTTCTCAATGATGCCCCCTATATCTGAGAATCACTCTCTCTCACATCTTGCTCAGCTCCCTCCTTTCAAGAATTCCAGAGCCAGGTTAAAATCTTATGAAATTCCTACACAATAAAGCCAAATGCAAAAACTTTCAGCCAAGACATATTATATAAAGACTTATCCACTATCAGGATAACACTGTCTTATATGTCTCATTAATGTTTCCAGTAATATTCAAAACCCTTTCCTTCCATCCCCTGGTCTTTCTTCACTGACATTCTCACATCCATCACTTCTTCCATGTATCCTATTCCCTATCACTTTTACTTGTATATACAGTATGAAGAAATATTACATTAACCAATAGTACTTAACTGCAGTTATGATTGTTTTTGATGTGTTACACATGTTCTATAGGATATTGGTTAAATTCATGCATTATATTTTTATATAGGTTTATAGGTTCATAGGTATATAGTAGGCAAAAGACCACTGTGATGACGGGGGAGAGATGGGCGAAGGCTGCAAGCCTAGTCAAATAGAAGTTAATATATAATTCTATCAACTGTATAAATAAATGCAAAATGCAGGCTTGTGTTTTTAAATGTAAGAAACACTGTGAAATGTGGAAATGCAAAATATGTGACAGCATTGCACTCTACTGGCCCAGTGAAGCATGTTGTATACTTTCATGTTAGAATTCGGCCTGAGGGCGGCTGGATGAAGATTGCATGTCCATTGTTTTAAGGCTAAAGTTTATAGGTTCATAGGTTCATAGGTCAGTACTAGGCTATTGGCCCTAAGGCCTATGCAAGCCTAGCCATAACAATTTCCTGGTTATTTCTTCCCACAATATTTACTTCTCCAGGCCCCTGTCTAGTAGGGCAACTGTCATGATCCCCGGGGTGAATTTCCTATCTCCCATCCAATCAACAAGGTTCCTTTTGAAGAGGGCCAAAGAGGTGCTCTGCTTGATATGTATGGGCAGTCTATTCCAGAGTATGGGAATGAACAGAATTTAGATATGGAAGGTGTTTTATTGTTTAAGTTTCTGTTAGCATATACATGTGAAATGTCTTGTATCATTGTAAGTTTTTGAAGAGGTGTTAGATTGCTAAATAATGCAATTTGTGGCCTGAGAACTCAGACCAGGTGTTAAGATGATGCAATACGAATACTGGGAAAACCTAAGTGTCAAAAATGATGTAATTTTGGGAGGGCCTTAGAGACATGTTTGTTAGTAATGTTTAAATACTATTTCTCACAAGAGACCTGGAAGAATTTTGATCTGGACATCTAACTTATCAGCACTCTGCTTATGCTCACATGTAAGTTTGTAGCACTGTGATATCTTGTAGGAATAGTGGAAGGTAGTAAAGATTAATTAGGTATTCTTCTTTGAAACCAGACCTGTCCTACTGTATTATTTTAAGTTTCTGTGTGATCTGTGAACTCTTAGATATCTCTGTGGTGTAGTAGTTTTGTCTTGTGTTTTAATTATTTATTATTAAATATTTTTAAAACCTTCTACCTGTGGCAGATTTGTGTAGAAATTAAGTATGCTTTAGAGTACATTATATATTTATAGAGTTTACTGTCTAAGCCCTTCCAATAAGTCTTGGACTGTATAGTCACATTACCATTGGCTATTAATATTGCACAGTAATAATTGGACACCCTTTTAAGGGCCTTTTAGTAGCTGATATTATTAACTGGGTGGTGGCAGCAATTACTACTATATAGTCTAGGTAAAGGGGCACAGCTGGAGAATCTGTGTCAGCCTTTTCCAGGAGTGTCTATGAAGTTGTATAAATACTTATCTCAAAGTGTGTGTATGTTGTGTCAGCTACTTGGGCAGGGACACTAAGCACTGGTTGGACAGAGAGGGTACTGGAGGTCCTAGCTTGCCCAGTTAGGCTGAGACCTGGACCCTATAGCTGTGCCAGTGGGGGTCTTATTGGGGACCTGGTGAGGGAGCAGCCAGCCCCAGACTGACTGTGATCTCTGTGTGCACTTAAGGGAAATTGTACTTTACTGTGTGTATTAGTTATCCTGTCCTCCTCTAGGAGACAAACTCCCTGGTGTTAGTGGCGAGGATTGAGGCTTCTTGATTGCTGGGCCAGGGCTCAGTCATCACAACCACCATGACCTTTATAATCCTAGCCAAGCAACCCACCCCAAATGCATCCCCTGGTAACATGTGCATCTTTATTGGGAAGTACATTAGTTAGGAGACTGCTAAAAATTTATCTGAGTGGATATGTTAGTTATGGAATGTTTAGCATTGGCCTCAGTGTATAAGAGAATTGGCGGCCAGCCCAGATGAATTTATGATTATCCATCCACAGAAGCACAGGTAGCTTAGCCAGTGCCTGGTGACAGTATCAGGAACCACTGCTCCATCCCCTCAGCTCTTCAAATGAAGAGCCAAAAAAAGCAAGTTACTGTATCTGTATTAAGCTGATCACATTACAGATCTCAGATCAACACACTCCCAAGCTGTTCCACTGAAGAACAAAAAAAAGCATTTTACTGTATCTGTATTAAGTGGATCTAGTGACTGCTTATCACAAAGAGCAAAAAAGAAAAAAAAAAAAAAAAAAGATGTTCCTTCTATTGCCACCAGTCAGGTGGCCAGCTGCACAATAACCTCATGCCCAGCCATTCAGGTCTTTTTACTGTAACCTGGGGGTGACCCCCCCCCCTCTTTTATTAAAATAAATAAATAAGAATTTCTTCTTAGAAACTGTAGTAAACTGTTACTACATTTTGTAACCTGTCTGCATGGAGTGCTACAGCACTCATGTTTTATTTAAAAATCTTGTTACAAATTGTAGCATACTGCTTGCTGCAAATGTAGCAAACAGTTGCTACAGTTCATACTTTGCCAGAGTGCTACAGTGCTCAGGTTTTAGTTTAAACTGCAGCAAATCTTTTGCTACAATGTTTAGACCACAGATGGAGCACTATTGTGCACAGGTTTGTCCACAAATGGTATTGCATTAAAGAAAGATGGTATTGCATTAAATGAAGAGAGATCGGGATTGGCTGGTGATTGCATTTCCAGCACTTCACACCTAGGGCAGTTGACTCTAGCTACATCCAGTGTTAGTTAGGGAAAGTCTACTGTTGACCTCTGTCTATAACAGGCAGACGGTCCGTCCTCGGATGAATTTGCGATTTCCCACCTAAGGCCAGATTACTCTCTACATATGTTCCCAGATCAGAGCCAGATCATGATCAAATGAGACCCTAAGCAGGGTAATAGATCAGCCCCCCCCCCCCCACATAGCCATATTACTCTCATGATCTTAGAAAGTTGCTAGAATAACAAGATTTGTGTTAGTATGCATTTTTCCAAAGGATATGAAGCCTGAAACTTAAATGTCTCTCATTATTTAGTAAATTCAATCCTCAATGATTTTCTAGAAAGTTACAAATTTCATGATTTACAGACCAAAAGTATGGGATTAAAATCTGGACATTCTGAAAAAATCTGGACAGTTGAGAGGTATGCTACCTACCTCTTACTCACATGCACACACCTACCTTCCTCTTACTTGCCTGTTTGTGGTCCACATTCCAAATGTCTTATATTCAAATTCTGTGTGTGAGCTGATATACACACATACACATAACTTTTACTTGTCTGTCCATGGTTCACAGTCCAAACGTCTTCTATTATTCAAATTTCATGTGTGCAGAAGATGAAGATATAACAAAGGGTCTCACAGATGTGGGAGATGAAGATGTGAACAGGTCACACACACCTGTTGCGTCTGTGCAACTGGACACAAAAGGCATTCTTAAAGAAGAACACCCTTAAAAAAAATAAATATATATATATATATATATATATATATATATATATATATTTTTTTTTTTTTAAATAAAGAAATTAATTTCTTGGCCAGCGGGCTTCCTTCCAGCCAGTGGGCCCTAGGCAACTGCCTTGGTCACCTAGTGCTGGATCCGGCTCTGCTACTAGGTCAACACTTAAGGGTATCTTATAAATGGAGTAATTTCCTTGGGTACACATTTTCCTAAAAGGCTCTATAATGCACTTCCTTGCATTGAGTTTTAATCTGTGCCTTTGGCACCAGTCATTTGTCTATGTTAGATCCTCTTGCAGGATTTTAGTGTCATGGGAGGAATTTATGATAGTTCCCAATTTCCAGTCATCTGTGAACTTGGTGAACCAGAAGCTCTTGACATTAGCCTTGATCTCCAAGAAGTAGTTGCCAAGCAGGAGTGGGCCCAGCACAGAGCCCTGTGCTACTCCACTAGTGACCTACCTTGGGTCTATATCACATAGTCAAAGTCTTATAACTTTGAACACATAATGTTTGAACCATTATGTTCGAAGTTACAAAACTTCGACTATGGATAAAAAAAAAAATGGATAACAAAATAAACTGTTTTAAGCAGGGGGACAAGCCCCCCTGCGCCCCCCACACCCCCGCTACTTAAATATACCAACTCCGAGATCCCACCCCATTGAGCAAAATGGAAACCTCCACTTATGGAGATTTCCATTCAAATGCTCAAACTTTTACAAATTCGAACTTATGACCTCGACCATATGAGGTTCGAACTTGTAAAAGTTTGACAAAATGATAGGAACCCTCCTACCTCTTGGTGGAGGTGATCTCACCAATCCTGACTTCTTGGGTCCTATCTGGGAGCCAGCTGGCAATATAGTGAGTTCTGTAGGGATTTATTCCTAATCCATTGAGTTTATCCACAATACCTGATTGGGGTATTGTGTTCAATGTCTTAGCCAGGTCTAGCTAGGTGGTATGCACTGTTTTACCTTCCTCCATTGTCTTGGTTACCTTCTCAAAGTAATCTACCAGGTTAAGTAGGCATGACTTTCCTTTGACAAAACCAAACTGGGATGGGTTCAGTGTCTGCAGGTTGCCAATGTCTTTTTTGATCAATTCTATGATAATTCGTTCCATGGCTTTGCATATTAGACTAGTCAGACTAAAGTGTCTGCAGTTTCTGAGGTCAGTTGATGGTGCACCCTTGTGAATGGGGATAACTATTGCTATCCTCCATCTGTTTGGTACATAGCGTGGTTTGAGGCTGTAGCGGAAAAGTGACTGAAGTTGTCCTGATATGTCATGTTTCACAGTATTTACCAGGCAACCTGGGATATTGTCAGACCCACTGAGGATGTGTTTTTAGCCTTAGAGAGCACTGCTATGACTTGCTCCCTGATGACAGTTGGGAGAGGGTAGTATTGGTAGGTATTTCACAAGGGATGGCAGGAGAGAGAGTGGGGGGTAAAGTCTGAGCTGAATTTGTTGGCCAACTGATTTGCTATGTCACTCAGCTCAGTGAAGGTGTTACCATGCACTATCAGTTCTGCACACTGTTGTGTGTTACATTTGAGGGTTTGGACATAGCTGTAGAAGGGCTTGTGGTTGTCTTTTGCTGAGAAGCTATCTTGACCATGTAATTGACTTGGCTAGATTTTAATTAGTCCTATTAGTTACCAGTTTAGTTTTAGTAGTGATCTCTTGTCATTATGAGAGTTGCTTTTTCTGACTTTAGCCATGACTTCTTGCCTTTTGTTATACAACCTGTTAAGATTAGGCTTTGACTAGTGTAGTTAGTTTTAGGGGGTTGTTTTTGAGCTTACATCTTGTAGATACAGCAACCTCTATGCAGCCATTTACATGTGTGTACAGTGTTTCTGTGAATAATTCTGCACAGGCTCTTGTGAACTCTGAGTTGGGCTTAACATTGAATTTTGCCAAACTATCGCTTAATAGGATGTAGTTTCGAATAGTTTCTAACTTTACTATGTTTTGCTGGATTTTACAATTTGATTTTCTTTTCAAATGAGACAGCTTTGTGATCTAATCTCATTATGAGGACGTGACAGAAGGGAGGAGGGTGCAATGTTGTCCTATGTTGGTGAGAACAAGTCCAGTACTTCTGAACCTCTGGTTGAAGTGCACACTAACTGATCAAGGGTATTTGTGTTAGTAAAGTCCAGGAAATGCTGTGCCTGAAGGCAGAGCCAGATCATGGTCAAATAGAGCCCTAGGCAGAGTAATGAACCAGCACCCCCTCAGCCATTCCAGCGTCCCATTGTTTCTCTATCCAGTTACCATAAACACTGTCTAAAACTGTCAATATGAATATTATTTTCTTCTTTACTTTTGAAATGAAGTCAGAGTTGTGTATTTAAATTTAGAACATCTAATTTATCTATCCTTTGTTTACTAGGTTAGTCCCACTAGGCTAGTAGTTTCTTTTCACAGGACACACTTAGTGGCATTTATACTACTAGGGGAAATTTAGCTAGGACATCCGGGAAGTTCTCTCTACTCTTTTCAATAGTTCAGGTGGATGCAAAGGCTCTCACAGCATCTACCATCAATGGGGCATCAGTTTAATATCTCATGCGAAGATAACATACTGAACAGTGCAGCACCACCTGTTAAGCTGCACTGCAATGTACACAATCCATCTACATGGGGTGGGAGTAGAACCCACAGCTTTTTGCACCAAAGGCAAGTATGTGACCTATTGTGCTGCTAACACTGCTTATAGTCTGTGCAGCACAAACACTTATAGCAATTTGCTACACAAAATAGCTGCACATTAAAAACAGACAGCATGAGAAACAGTAAATTTCTCTTACCTTGAAACTCCCCTCACTGAAAATACATTGAAGCCCACTTTCATTGAAAATGCATTGAAACTCAGACGCACATTAATTGAAAAAAGAAAGCTTGCATTTGAATTAAGTTTTATATTGCTGCTTAAATTAATGTTGTGACTGCCACCCCCCACCCCCCCACCCCCTGCCAGTGGGCCCTAGGCAACTGCCTAGGTCATCTGGTGCTAGATAGGTTTATCACTTTTTCATTACCTAAAAAGTGTCTAAGAGGATGGATACAATTTTAGCCAAAATACAGATGCCTGGGGGAACAGGTGCAGGCCATCTTTGGCAAAGTGATGTGGTCTATTGACCATGTCATCCCAGGCTGACAGATATTGAATCCCACTGGACTGATACCAGAAACTAAGCCAATTTTTAATATCAGTCATTTTTTGTTGATACTGTGGCATCATTATTGGTGAAGACAGAATACTGTTCAATGCACGGCACATACCAGTCTGAGACACATATTCAGACAGGCCCATAATACCTCTCTTCAAATAATCCAGAGAGGTATGTCTCAGGTCATTTACATGCACATGGACTACGATAGAATAATACTGGTACCTGTGATGCAATGACTTGAGTGCATCTGTAACTTGGCAGATCCTGGATCCAGATAAGCAACCGACCATAATCACCTTGTCCAGTCTGGTATGTGGGGCATCTGTGTGTCATACAATGGAGTCCCCCATGACAAGAATCCTGGGTAAATTGCTTGCTTGCCTTATGAGCTTTGTTTTTGAGTATCCATTGTGTGTAGGCTTAGGTGTGGTGTTTGGTGTTTCTTTTGCTGTATGATTTAGAGACTGCTGATAATAGGCATTGCTGTTTGCAGACTTATGAGGTCTTTGAGATTTAAGGAGTTTCCTTTTTAATGCCTCAGCATAAGATGGTCTATGTGTGTGGGCACTATTTGTGGTAAATGGAGAGTGCTTGTGTTTTTAACAACCTTGTGTATATGAGATTTTTGCCTCCAAGAAAACTGTGTATGTACATCTCTCTCACACACTGTGTTGATATCTTGAAGGATTAAGATGTTGTTATTAAACATGACATAATTATAACATTGACTCAAAATGCCCATATCTACCTGGTTGTCTATGGACACATTTGGAAATTGCATATTCTTGTCATCCAGGCCTGTATTAAGAGTTTGAGGACTCTAGATTAGGCAATTTAAAGTCAATCAGATCAATAGTAAGACCGTTTGAACAAATGCAGTAATTTTAGTCTTAAATACAGACAAATGCACAAATAAAACAAGAAATCAGTAGTCAATTAATAAAATAGCTTCTGGGAATGTGCTTTTTAAATACAAATAATTAGCTTGTGCCTGGATGGCAGACAATGCAAGGAAATCATTTTAAAGGCTCAGGCAAGGATACCAAGAGTTGATGAGCTCTGTGGTAATCAGCCTAGAGCCCCTCAAACACATCAAATTTATACAGGTACTTAAAACAAAGGAAACCTTAAAGAATCCCTTTAGCAGGACCAGAATTGCAGGAATACAACAGATAAGAACAATAAAGATGCAACCTAGCCACACTTCTCAACTGTCCAGATTTTCCCAGACTATCCAGATTTTTTGCTTAATATTTTGGGTCTGTTCCTCATAAAATTTGTATTTTAGACTTCTAGTCCTTCAGAAAATGCATGGTAACACAAGCCATTTTATTCTACTAACTTTCTAAGTTTCTTAGAGCCATATTTAAAATGTGTCCCTATTTTTGGGGCTTTGCCCCCCCCCATTATTTTTGTCTTTGTCCACATTTCTTGTGCTAAGAGGGTGAGAGCTATGAATGTAGCAACGTGCACAGTAACACTGCCAGTACTCAGTTCTCAGCAATCCGCAAATATGTTACGTATCCAACTATATAATCTCTGTTTGACAAATTACATTTTCTCTGACATGAGCCTGAAAATGGTCCATTGTGACCACTGCTGTACCTTTAGTAACAAACTGAAATTAAATAATGTAAAATAATATGATAAAATGGGAAAGCAGAATGTGATAGCTCCACAGTAAATATTCCTGATCTTTGCACATTGCTATGTATTGCACAGATTAGTGCTACTTTCACTATTTCTTGTGAAAAGAGTTTCTGAGGGTAGTTCTGCAATGCCCACAATCTTTGTAAAAATTACCATCAAATCCCATATATTGCCAACCTATTTTATTCAACAATACTCTGTCAAATACTAGTTTCTGTAGGCATATTAAAATGTTCTGCCTAGTTTTCTTATCATTATAAAATGCAGACCAAAATGTTACAGCACCATACAGAAAACTACCCCATCATTTATACATTAATGTCATTTGTGTTTGGAATAGCAATAAACTTGTTAATAAAAATAATGTTTTTGTTTAAAGCACTGCTGCTGTCACTGTCAGTTGTCCAAAAGGGTTTTGTACAACAAAGTTGCACAGTTTACAGTGTTTGCAATGCTTTTACCTCAAAATGGCACTTGTTTGCTAACAATGTTCACCTATTTTATTGAAAGTTTTTGTATAATTGTATGACCCTGTCTTGCAGTTATTATCCTATGAGACTTTTATATTTTGTATTAATGTATGACATTGTTTAATTTTTGTGTTTATCTTTCCTCCTCAGACTTCCACTGGAAAAAAAAAATAATAATATATATATATATATATATTTTTTTTTTTTTTTTTTTTTTTTTTGCCCGGCCAGATTTTTCCAGTCAATAAATGGAAATTAATAAAATGTGTGACATGCTTTTTTTAATTTAGCAATGCACAGCTGATTTTCTGATTTCTGCAGACATTTTAGAATGTTCTGTCTTGGTTTACCTTCGTGACAAAATGCAACACAAAATATTATAGCTTCATTTAGAAACTGTTTCCCCATCAGTTGTGCATTAATATTTTTTGTGTACAGGTTTGCTCATATATCTGTTGTTTAAAGGAATATTGCACAATAGCCCTACAATGCTTAGAATTTCTTTAGCCCTTCTTATCTTCAGATAGTCTTTCCTTATAATGCGTGTGCCGTCTTTTTATAACAGTATAGTATCAAATGGTAATTTCTGCAGTGATTTTTAAATTTTATCACCACTTATGAAAAGCATTAACATGTAAAATATTGCCTTCCACTATCATTTTAAAATACTTCATGGGACTCAGTGCCTTGTCTAATCACAGTATGCCTACTGCAGGTAGATGTTGTTGTGTAATGCATCACAAAGTTCATTATCGGTTATCTATGTAGACATTCGCAGGTCAGTTCACTACTAATTAGGAAACCCCTTGTGCTACGAACAGAACCTGTGGTGAAGGAGGAGAAGCTGCAGTTGTGGCTATCAGTATGATGAGAAAAACTGAGAAGCAAAGAGAAAACCACACACTTCAGCATGTGCTCATGATCTAATATGTAATAAGATCTGAAAACATGTACACTTCTCTAAACTGGCCACTGCAATATTTATTTATTTATTTATTACTATAAAAAGGATAAAAATGAGTGTACAGGACACCAGAAAATGAGGCAACCAGCTGAAGATAACGCAGAAGACAGAAATGAAAGGTAAGGAACTAGCTGAAGAGAATACACAAGACAAACAGGAAAGGTAAGGAACCAGCTGAGGAGAATACACAACACAGGCAGGAAAGGTAAGGAACCAGCTGAGGAGAAAACACAACACAGACAGGAAAGGTAAGGAATTAGCTGAGGAATATACACAAGACAAACAGGAAAGGTAAGGAACCAGCTGAGGAGAATACACAACACAGACAGGAAATGTAAGGAACCAGCTGAGGAGAATACACAACACAGACAGGAAAGGTAAGGAAACAGCTCAGGAGAATACACAACACAGACAGGAAAGGTAAAGAACCAGCTGAGGAGAATGCACAACACAGAGAGGAAAGGTAAGGAACCAGCTGAGGAGAAAACACAACACAGACAGGAAAGGTAAGGAACCATCTGAGGAGAATACACAACACAGACAGGAAAGGTAAGGAACCAGCTAAGGAGAATACACAAGACAAACAGGAAAGGTAAGGATAGGAGTAGGGAGAGGGAGTAGATTTTTTTTTTTTTTTTTTTTTTTTTTTTTTGTGGGACGGGTGTCTTTTTTATATTTTTGAAGAAGAGAAGCTAGGAAAGGATATTAAGAAAGTGTTGAGAGCCACCAAGGAAGGAGTAGGCAAAGGCCAGGGACTCAGTGCAGCCACTTCCACCCCACTATCCATCATGGAGATGGATGGAGATGAGTAGGGTAAGATGGGGACATCCATGAGGGAGTGGAACTCACACTACAGAAAGACACAGTATGGGCCCTCACTGACACTCACACAAAACTACTTCCTCTGTGTTAGGTATGGCTAGTTCCTGTGACCCTCTCAAGAGCAAAGCCAGATTCAGCATTAGGTGACCTAGGCAGCTGCCTAGGTCTAGCTGGCTGGGGGGGGGGGGGGCAGCTGGGATGCCCAGCTTCATGTTAAAATAAAAAAATAATATTGCTAGCTAGCCTCAGAAATCTTATTATATCTAGCTAGCATAAAATATATCTTTAAAAGCCCCATAAATAGATGACTGCAATCAGGGATATAGGCAATAGGCAAGAGGGGCTGGAATTTATTGGACAAAACTGGCAAAGGAGCCAAGGTATTGGGAACAAATAACTAGAGATGCAAAACTAATAGAATTGGAAGAAGCCAAGAACTTATTTGGACTGCAGGTTAGAGATTGCCTTCCCTATCAAAGATTGATATCAGAGTATAGGTAAAGAGAAAGAAATAGGGGATCCTAAATGAAAGACCAGCACTAGTAGAGTTTTAGTAGAATCTAGAATAGAAGCTGCCATTAAAAAAAAGAATAATCAGTAGAACATATCAAATATTGCATGTTAAGTATAAGAATCAATCAGAGGAGGTTAGAAAGGATTGGGAAGAGAGATTGGATAAGCAATTCACAAAGAAACAGATATGCAACAAAATCTAGAAAATTTAGGATTTTTTCTTCGAAATGTTTGCATAGATATTTTATACCCCATGTAGACTCCAGAGAATTTTTCCTCAGGTACACAGCAAATGTTGGAGGTGTGACAGGTAAGAAAGAGGTACTTGGGAACATATTTTCTGTGAGTGTGGTAGGTTGGCCGACTTTAAGGATTCCATGCAGGATGCCCTGTCAGAGATGCTGGGTGGGCAGATTGGTGTGACGAGGGAGATGATTTTTCTGAGCTATGATAGAGAATCGGAATTGCCTAGATATGGTAAGGCCTTGCTGTGCCTAATTATGGTGGCTGCCAAAAAAAGCAATTACTAGAAAATGGAAATCAATATCTAAACTAACTATATTAGAAGTAGTGAATATAGTAACAGAGATAAAAACAACTAGAAGTGAGATCTTTAGAACAGGGAAGGAGCAAACTGTATAGGAAAAATGAGAATTGTGGGAACAATACATACAGGGGGTGAATGAGGTTTAAAAGAAGGCAGGACTTAAATGAGCTATGTAATGTTTGAAAATGATTGAGTACATTATAAGTGATGTATAATGTTTGCAAATGGGAGTGTGTCAGTATGGTTTATGTAAAATGCTTGCAACTAGATTGTTTTGGTGTGATCTCTTTTCATTTATATAAATGTATTATGTTGTAAGATATGGTTTAATAAAGATGTTTCTTGTTTAAAAAAGGGGGCAGGAATTGAACAATTTATGTAATGTTGCTTAGGTCATGTGATATATAGCAATATATGTGAAGTATAATGTTTGTTAATGCTAATTTGATCATACAGTTTGATTACTTTTGTATAAATGTAAATTTGCCTATGTCACAAGTTTTAATTCAATAAACGTGTTTAAAAATAAAATCAGGATGGTGAACACAATTACTACATCTAGAAATGCAAGCATGGTACTACTGAGACAATCTGCAGCAATGAAGGGTGCCAATGAGTGGCTTCAGTTACAGTGGTCAAGGCTTTGTGGAGTGCACACAGGAGTGTGTGTGTGTGTGTGTGTGTGTGTGTGTGTGTGTGTGTGTGTGTGTGTGTGTGTGTGTGTGTGTGTGTGTGTGCATGTATGTGTAATGCCCCAGTTGAGGGCACTGACTTTTTAAGTGATTTTGCTCAGAGTCAAATCCTGAGCCGTAACTACTAGAAGACAGAAACCTTAATCCTCCACACCAACAGCCAGGGCTCCTTTATTTTTTTTTTTTACTGAATATTACAGCCTGTCAGGATTATTCATAAAGTTTCATGATCATATGCCTTGAAGTCTGTCAGTGGTGGAACAAGTGGCACACTTGCCTTTGGCGCAGAAGGCCATGGATTCTATTCCCACATGAGACAAATTGAATGCTTATACTGCAGTGCAACAAAATGGGGGTGCTGTACTCCTGACTGTGTTTTCCTTTGGTTGAGATGCTAAATTAGGGTCCCAGCCTTTTAAGGTGGTGGTAGCTTAGCTGGATGTAAATCATCCAACAGCACCTGTTAAAAAGACTAGGAGAAGTTCTCTGATTCCCTGGTCAAATTTACCCTAGCAGTATAAATACCACCTTGAGTCTCCCTGAAAAGAGATCACTAGTAAAGTGGAACTAACCTGTTTAACAAGGGATAAATGAATAAAACATGTAGCTGCAAAACCTGTAACTTTTTTAAGTGACTTGTAGTAATCTGCTCTTATCTGTCTCCAGTTTTGCAGAACATCTCTATTTTGCCTCATGTTTATGCCTTGTTCAAGTCAGCTAGCCAGACATTACTTAGGGTCAATGGGAAATTTGGGCTAGGCTCTTCAATGGTCCCCTAAACTGCAAGCCTATTAACTACCTATGAACCAGAGTACTTATGGCATAAAGGAAGAACTTCATTTGGATATAATCCTTGGCTTTCTTGTTTTCTTAAATGTTGACAGTGTGTTTATTTTTTAGCTGTGGATAAATTGGACAGAATGAAATCTGAGTTTAATGTTAATTTTTTTAACTATGACTAGAATTCTTAATTTAGCGTGTTTTTTGTGGGTGGTCAGGTATGGAATTCAGTGTGTTTGTGCTACAACAGCTTGTCTAACACTAGATGAGTAAGGTTATGAACTGCTTCCTCTAGTACATGGTTTAATTCCCTTCGCCTTTATTTTTCTTCTGTGTGACTCTGCCAAGTTACTTCATTAGACAGTACTCCTGGGCTGCTCCTGAAAAGGGGCACTTGTGTCCTGTGGGATGTCTCAAGTTGTTAGCAAATGCATTACAACTTTGTCTTTTGAATTCCTTCACCATTCACATAGAAACTAATTAGTACTTCATAGTATGCTATTGAGTATGAATCCCAGCATCTCTCTTGTAGTTGCCAAATTAATTTTTCACTAAATGTGATTTCCAAGAGGAAAGCAGCTTACAGTTTTTCAAGCTGTTTTCAATGTGAGAGTGTTTTGTTTTGCTTAAAAAATATATAATATAAAAGTTTTAAATGAACTCCAAATCTCTGTGGTAATTATAAAAGTAAATAAGAAATACTATGTACATTGATGGGTTTGAACAGTGTTTATGGAAATTGGGTAGAGACAGGCAAGTAGTGGGATAATGGTATGGCTGACAGGGGCCTGATTCATTACCATGCATAGAGCCCCATTTTCCCACAGTCTGGTTCTAGTAGGTCAGACCTGAACTGAGTGATGTCAGATGGGATAGCTAGCCTTGATGACAGAATACATAGCGAAGTAAAAAATGAGATGTAGGCATAATGCAAGCCTATGAACCTCACCGCAAAAAAAAAATAAAAATATTATGCTGTACGCTGTAATATTTCTGATTTTTGTATGACTTACGCATTGTTGAACAAAAGCTACTGAAACATTCATATTGTCTTTCTTTATTCATCCCTCTATAGAATGAATTAATTCATGAAGAGGGCTGTAACATAGTCTAAACACGTTACATTTAAGTAGTCTAAACATGTTGTATTTTACTAATATATTTTTGTGGTACCTTCCTTACAGCTTCCTGCAATTGCTAGGGGCTGACATTTATCAGGTCATACAGACTGCATTATTTGGAACAATGATCCGAACCATCCATTACATAGTTATTGTTGCTTATTACTGTGATACAGTCTTCTCTATAATATTGGTTTGCAAAGGATTTCAATATTTAGTTAAAAACTGTTGCTCTGGTGGCAGTTTAGGACAGAGGGCAGAAGCTCCAACTTGGTAATGAGCTGCTTCTTGTAGTAAGGGTGCAGGGTTTGAATCTTTCCACTTTCATTTGTCTACTGTGTAAAATTGAGCAAGTCACTTAACCAGACAGTGCTCTGGAATAATTGGGAATTTAGGTTAGGCTCCTTAATGGTTTCCAGGTTTACATGCCTAGTAACTATGAACCTGTCGTAATTTGACAGTCATTCCCATAGCTTGACTCATGCAGGAAATGTTCTGGCAATATTACCAGCACATCAGTTATTTAAAGTAACATAGGCAGTTTATCATTCAATGGCAGCTGGCACTGTATTTGTAGATGAAGCACTAATGTTAGCCAACAGTAACCGCTGCATTAGTATTAGCTCTCTTTAATGTGAAATTATTCAGATGACTTTTACTTCTGAAGAAATTGTGCATTTTGATTGATATTGGTGCACTATAATGCCTGCAGTTTGAATGGCCTTTTATGGTTGACATGTTCTGAAAGGGGTGGTTTTGTCACTATTGGTTCATGCATTTTGTTTCACTGTTTACTGGAAAAATGTTCAGACTACAAATTTAAAACACTCCCTTACAAATGCTGATGTATTAAACAAGAAATAAAATTTAATACTGTCAGGAAGGTAAATGAAAGAATACATGCATTTATGCATGGTCATTACATTTTTGCAGGGGGCTCATGGATTGAAAACAACCCAAGGCCTAAGGTACACTTAATTCACCACTGACCAAATGCATTTTCAATGAATGCGAGTGTTAAGGGCAAAAAGGTTTACTGTTGCTAAGTATGTTTTCAATTTAAAACAGTTTTGTTTTGTTTAGCAAATAGCATCAGTGTTTGTGCTATAAAATGTGAAATAATAGCTTTAAATTAAATGCAAATATTAGTAATCATTGTAAAAGTAAAGAAGAAAACAGTATGCCAGCTGACAGGTTTGAATAGTGTTTATGGTCATTGGGAGAGACAGCCAAGTGCTGGCTGTAGTGCTGTTAGGGTAAGGCAAAAGGGGCAATAGTCCCAGGTGCAAAGTGTTATGGGATGCAATATGATCTGCCCATCAGTCATCCCGATTGCTCTTAGTGCTATATCAGCTTTTAAAAGCCTGTATTGTATTTGTGGTCACACCTGAGCACTGGAATGGCTGTGTGTGGGGGGCATGGTCAATTATCCTGCCTAGGGCCCCATTTGAACATGATCCAGGTCTGCTCAGTAGTGAGCCATCCCATAGACAGGGCGTGCATGGAGTACATGTACATCTCCTGTGGGTGCACTGGGCCTTTCTTTAGCAGCTCCACACAATGTTTCAGCTTTGCTGAGACTGGCTCAGCACACACACACACACACACACACACACACACACACACACACACACACACACACACACACACACACACACACACACACACACACACACATCTACAGTGCCCACACTCCCACAAACACACAGCAGTGCTAATAATGCCCACTTCCTACCTATGCTCCCAAGGCCCCATCCCATACTTTCAACACACAGAGCACCAATTTATCTTCAGTCATATCACAACACACACATGTTCCTGTCAGTGGCACTTGACACTGTGCCCCCTTACAAATTCAAATTACAATTACTGCCCCCCTGACCTCTGTACTTTTTAGTTGAGTAGCCTGTGTCTGATGCACAATGTGGTCAGTCTATGTATGGATAAGAGACTCTGACCATTGGTTTACATGCATCACTTTTAATGTCCTGTTTAATGCTTTATTCTGGACAATAGTTATAAACCATCTGCTGTTTCTTAGCCTTTGCCAAGGCATTCACTGTCCATCATCATCTGGTAATCCTCCCCTGCTGCTGGCTCCTCCACAGTTTCCTCACTGGGCTTCTCCTCCACTGCCTCGGGTGGGGGAACATCTTCCTGAATCTATAGTGCTTTCTGCAAATGTTTTCTCAAAATGGTGTTAACTAACATAGCACATACTGGAAATATTTTATTACATTCACCAGTGTCATACTCCATGGTACACCAGATACATCCAGCAGAGACAGGAGGCCTTCAGCAGATCAAGTGCATGGTCATCAATGACCAATGTTTATAACATGGCATAACTGAAGTCATTGTCTGCCACAGCCTAGGGATTTCAGATAGGATGTCATTAACCATGGCTCTAGAACATACTGAACATCACCCTGCACAAGTCACTTATATAGGTCACATGTGTGAGATATATGGTAGGCATGGGTACTGCCTGTGTGGCCTACAAATACCTTATAGATTATACTTTATGCATTATAGGCCACTTGACAGTTAATGGAGTGGTAACCTTTGTAATTAACATGTATTGTTCTCTGCTTTGGTTCATAGGTTCACAGCTAAGTACTAGGCTAGCTGCCCTTGTGAGCCATTTTAAGCTTTGCCAATTTCCCTTTCAAAGATGAGACTCAAACTCCATACCTTATGTCTTTGAGGTAAACACCTTAACCATTATACCAACCACCAATAAAAAAATGAAAACCTGTCTTTTCATTATTCAGAGTTAAGTACTAGGCTAGTTTCCCCTTGTAAGACATTTTTAAGCCTAGCAAATTTCCTTTCAAAGTTTATAATTAAACCGTCTACCTTCTGCCAGTGAGGTAATTACCTTAACTATTATACTACCCTTATAATGTAAATACTAGACAATCAATCTGCAGACCATTAAATGCCTAGCCAATAACCAGATAATGACCAAGGGGGAGAATCAAACCCTGTACTTTTTGTCTGTGAGCCAAACACCTTAATCACTATATCAATCTTCTACTTACCACTCAGGGCCTTTATTTCCATGAAGATGCAGTTTATGGTCAGAGTATCCCAGGGAAATGGGTTACATCATAAAATGCCCATATGGTGTTAGTTCTCTTCTCTGTGATATGAAGCAACCATATATGCATTGAGGAACTGATGTAGTATCCTAGAGACATATGCCTGGGATACTCTCACTGTGCCCCCGCTTGTCATTGAAAGGTGCCTGTAGCTAGTATTCACAAAGTTGCACATATTTTATTATACACAAAATAGGTACTCCATGCATCCTATGGGCCTGCAAATAATGGTGACACATCTCAAACAGCTCCTGCATGGTAAATCTATCTACACAGTAGCAGTACACAATTTCAGTACTTGAAGGGAAAGAAATGTCAAGTTCATACAGATGACACAATGCCTCCATGGGTAACATGCCCAATGTTGTGACTATCAGTGGTGAGTACAGCATGTTGTCTATACAGATTTGTCAGTGATCTGATTTCCCCATACCTTGTTCAGCAATTCACCACCTATAACTCCAGGATTTTACTTTGGTAAACAAATATGGAGTTAGCGCCTCTATTCACTGTGTGTGTGTTTGCGTGTCTGTGTGTGTGTGTGTGTGTGTGTGTGTGTGTGTGTGTGTGTGTGTGTGTGTGTGTGTGTGTGTAAACCTGCCATTAAAATATCATGGACAGCACAGTCCAAACACAAGATATCAAGATGATTACACCAAAAAGCTATGAATGCCAAAACTTTAAATATAAAATCACTAACTTGCCCCCTGCAGAACCTGTGTTAGCACTTGTTTCTGGGTGTGTAGGAGTAGGGAGGCTCATGATGCAATAATTTTGCAGATTTGTGTATGCATGTTGTTTATGTTTCCAGTATGATGTATTCTGCATTGTGGGTTTCAACAATGAAAGTCTTTGATATGATAACAATCCTATACATGAGTGCAGTGGGTTTAATCATACATTTCTTAGATTGAATGGTTTGTTCTGAGTGTTGTTTTATCCAACTGCTGGTTAATCTCAAGATGCCGGCTGCTTTGTGTGTGGAATCATTATACAATAGGGAGTGAGAATTTTCCCTTTCTCCACTGTTTTCTGATCTTAAAGTTGGTATATTTCTATTTATCTATTACTATATATACATAAAAAAAAATATATATATATATATATATATATAAAATGTGTATATATATATATATATATATATATATATATATATATATATATATATATATATATGTATACGGGTCCCCTTCAGTAGATCGAACATATAACAAGTTCAAACCACATATGGCCAAGACCATATGTTCAAACTTGTAAATGTTCGATTGGACAGACTGGAGATCTCCATACAGTGCAGAATAGGAAGATTTCTCTTTTCTGCAATGTAGTGCGATCTCAGAGTTGGTATATTTAAGTAAGGGGGTATGGGGGGGTATGAGGGGGTGCTGCTACAGACGTTTAATTTTGTTTTTTGTTGTTTTTTCTATTTTTACTTCAGTGTTCGAACTATTACAAGTTCGAACATATGGTGTTAGAAAAATATATAATAGTAATATGTATGCTTAGTGCATTCAAGGCTTAAAAGAGTTAATACATTTATTCTGTTCACATTACATGAATCTGCACAGCTATTAGGAACTAAACAAGAGAGATTTCATTTCTGCTAATGTCATGAAAATAACAAAAGACATTTCATTTCTGCTTATGCTATGAGAAAACATGCAGCTGCTAGGAAACTTTGATAAAGAAAACAATAGATGTTTGAAAGTATAAACCATAGTCAGCATGACTTGCACCAAAGATAGAAACGTACCTTTAAACGAGACAAAATGTATCGCATGTATTAGAACTGTACAATGAAAGAATAGAAAAGACATGACGGGCTAAGAATATGCCCAAGGCCAGGTTGTTTTTCTCAAAATATTTTTTGCAAGTTGACAAGTAATCCAGCTAAGTCAGCAAGAAGTCTAGTAACATTTTCTGTGTAACATACAGAAAGCTGTGTTTAACTACTTCAGCAGTAAATTAGCAACATTTTCTGTGACATGAAGAGAACTGTATAAGAATAACATACTGATCACCAGTGATTCAGACAAACCTTGTACCTACATGCTTTGTCTCCTTGCTGCAAGTAATAAAGGGTGCCTTGCTTGAACCTAACGTGAATTGGTCTTTGAAGTTTTTTCCTTTTACAGATTGGTCCTTCGAGCCGGAAACCCTCTCTTCACCTCGGATCAGATGGCCAGGTGGTTGAAACCGTATGAGGAAACCAAATCGGTTCTTCTTATATGGAAAGTCCTCCGACTGAATTGTCGTTCAAAAGAGGCCAACCACTTTCTGATCTGTGACTGAAGGACGGGTCTCAGTGAATCGGTGATCAATCACGTAGGCTCAGGTAAGGTGAATCTACTTTTTTTCTGTTTTCTGTTTTAGATCAGGGACTAGATGTGTATTGTTTTTGTTAAAACTGTATTTTACTTGTAAAGCAGGGACAACAAAAACGATTACTGTCTTGTCATAGATCAGGAGAAGCAGAATAAGTAGGCAGTCATTCTGAAGAGACTATAACCAAATCCGTGGTACCACGTTAAAAACTAAGAGAAGTTACGTAACAATCAAAAGGGTAGAACAAAATGGGTAATAATTGCACAAAAAAGATCCCAAACTCTGCCGTTAACAGAAGATGCAAAATATATGCAGTTGCAGCGTGCCGACAATGTTAGATATTATTCAAAATGGGTTAATAAATATGAATTTGACGGTAAACTAGAAAAATCCTCACTTATCAAACTTATTAAAAGCTCAAAAATGACTCCAAAGGTCGGGTAAAAAAGCAACGTCGATTAGGAATTCCACAGGCACACAGGTGGCTTGAGGAAGTAAACCGTAGGGAACAAAAAATAAAAGATTCAAAAGCAATGTTTTTAGAAAAGGAGGATAATAACTTAGTAATAGCATCAGCACCTCCGCCTCCTTTACCAGAATATGAAGCAAGTGAACAGGTTAGACCGCCCCCACTATATCCTGCAGTCACTGAAGACACAGATATTGTGAAATTAAAACGAACCAGAATCAGAGATCCCATCCAGACCAGGTCCCGAACAAAGGCAGGTAATTCAGAAGAAGACATTGAGCTATGGCAAATAGTTAAAACTTCATGATCTATAGGTGAAGAAGAAGAAGAAATATGCCCACTTATAGAAGTACCCAATCCTCAGGCAGGTCAAGACAATCAGGACCCAACTATCTTAGTGTATAGACCTTGGACTCCGGAAGGTATCCGGAAAGCCACTGAGGGAATTCCCCATCCAAAAGTTAATTTTAGAAAATTCTCAGAAGATTTACAAGGAATGAAGTTAAGTTATAACCTAAATGGAGAAGAAATAGAAAAAGTAGTTAGACAAATTGTAGGGCCAGATTGGTACATGATTAGTGGGAACTGGAATCCCCGTGATGCTGCACAAAGACCCCTCCCACATAGCAGCGCAGAATT
Organism: Protopterus annectens; assembly: GCF_019279795.1. Classification (NCBI taxonomy): domain Eukaryota; kingdom Metazoa; phylum Chordata; order Ceratodontiformes; family Protopteridae; genus Protopterus; species Protopterus annectens. The sequence goes on along the minus strand of NC_056730.1, from coordinate 237,118,029 downwards.
AGACACCAGAGTAAAAGGTCTTACAGACTGAATCTCTGAAAAATGGAAACCTAGGGCAGACTGGACTTGCATTAATCAATGCATCCAACAAGAAGATGAAATAATTGACCGTACTATGCCAGATTATTAGAATGTTTTAATAACCACTGTGGAATGCAGGTTCCTGAAGATCAAACACAAGATTCCCCACATGAACAACAGTTAAAGAATGCATTTTTAAAAGGCAGTAGCACATCTATTAGCAATTTTATTACAAAACACATGGTAGACCATCGTACAAGCAGGTTACAATCATTACTTGAATATGCTAGGCATGCCAAAAGGCATTTTAACAGCAAAAAAAAAAAAGAAAGCACAAGTATTTTCTGTAGAAGACGGAGTAGAAGTTTATGTAGTACAGTCTGGGAAAAAGGGCAAGAAAAATGTGCAGGGAAATAAACAATCTGATCAGCGATCAGAGGACTTTGAATGGCGGAAAAAAAGAGGAGAATGTTTTAAATGCGGTAAAAAGGGACATTTGGCAAGGGATTGCAAGAAAAACAAGAAGGCAACAACGGAAGACATGGAGGGTGAGGACTGACTATATGGTAGTCAGGAATCACTAGAAGGGACTAGTGAAGAAAGGACAAATGAGAATGTGATACAGGAAGTAGAGGAAGTGCAGGAAGTTAGTGACAATGAAGAAAATGAGATATTAGACCTAGCTTTATTGAGCCTAGAGCTCTATTTAGCAGACACAAAACCAGACGTTACACTCCTGGTAGAAGGGAGGGAAGTCAAATTTTTGTGTGACTCAGGGGCATCACGAACCCTGATACACCCCTCCAAACTGCCAGAAAACACAGAGTCACCTGATTACATACTGGTCAAAGCAGCTAATGGACAGCTGTATCGGGAGCCTCTCTCCCGTAACATTGCAATAACTGATCCAGTTTCAGGATTGACACAAAGAAGCAAAATTGTAGTTTCTGCAAAATGCCCAGTGAACCTCTTGGGCAGAGACCTCATGCAGCTATTTGGTATAGCAGTAGTCCCAACCATGCAGGGTGTGGAAGCACAGCGACAAAATAATACCTTTGTAGTGCAATCGGAGGGTGAAATGTTTTACTGGTACAGCCAGGATTAGTTACGACTGGTCCAGGGACTATGACCAAAGAGTTAATAAACCTAGCCATCAGCAAGTACCCCTCCCTTGACATTGAAAAGCAACACCTGTTGCACTGTACCCTGTATTATTGCAACATACCAGGACCTGATAAGGAATATGAGCAAGAATTATTTAAGAATCATGCAAACAGATTGGTATTGCGTAACCTGTACTGGGACACAGAAGGGAACAGTGTAGCCAGCTGCTCATTGCCCCAGGAGTTCTTTACACTTTATAAATCTAATCGATTACCACGTTAGCTTAACTAAAAACAGAAATATAGAATGGGCAGACTTAGGAGAAAAAGTCACGAGATGAGAGAAACAGACAGAGCTAGAACTGTCAGAACAGGGAGTACAAGTACAAAAGTTGAATTGGATAACTCAGACCAACCCAGCTGTGCACTTGCAGTCTAGCGAGGACAGCTGATTAGCACTCCTATTAAAGGAGGAAGAGAATGCCTTACGAAACATACCAGAGACTCTCTGGTCAACAGGGAAATCAGATGTAGGACTCATTCGTACAGCAGGACCAGTTACTATCACACCAAAGTCAGCATTCAGACCACAAAAAAGACAGTATCCCTTAAGAAAAGATGCAGAGGCAGGGATAAAGCCTATTATAGCAGCCTTACTTAAAGGAGGGATACTAGTAGAATCTCCCGATTTACCATGTAACACACCCTTATTTCCAGTCAAAAAGGCCAATGGAGAATGGCGTATGGTCCAAGATTTACAAGCTGTAAATGACGCAGTAATATCAAGAGCACCCACAGTGCCAGACCCTGCTGAATGATTTAAAACCTCAACAAAAGTATTTTTCTGTGGTAGACATCAGCAACGCGTTCTTTTCGATAGCGATACACCCTGACAGCCAGTATTGGTTTGCATTTACTTTTCAGGGGAAAAGGTATACATACACGTGGCTACCACAGGGGTATTGTGAAAGTCCAATGATATTCTCACAAGAAATGGCAAGCAACTTGGCGGGATTCACCCCACCGAGAGGCAGTCAGATTTTACTTTATGTTGATGACATCTTGCTGGCAGCCCCCACCCAGCAGGATTGTAGAGAAGATACCATAGCACTTCTACGATTTTTAGCCACTGAAGGACATAAGGTAAATAAAAATAAACTGCAGCTTTGGAAAAAACAGGTCAAATACCTAGAATATGTAATATCCAAGGGAGGTAGAACATTAGATGAGGACAGAAAAGTAGCAATTTTACAAGCACCTAAACCCACTACCAAGAAGGAAATGATGTCCTTCCTGGGTACAACAAATTTTTGCCAGAGCTGGATTCCAAACTATGCTTTGAAAACTGCACCTCTGACTGACCTTATATACAAAAAGCCTATGGCAGTGCAGGATTTATTACAATGGACACCAGAGGCAGAATCTGCCTTCTGTAGATTAAAGCAGTTAATAGCGTCCTCATTAGTTCTGGGATTACCAAACTATCATAAACGTTTTTTCCAAACTGTAGACTGTAAGCAGGGTTACATGACATCAGTGGTAACACAACAGCATAGGGATAAGCAACGCCCAATTGCTTACTACTCATCACAACTAGACCCAGTGGCACGATCCTTACCCCACTGTGTACAAGCAGTAGTTGCAGCTGCAATGGCAGTGCAGGCTTCAGCCTCAGTAGTCTTATTCCACCCTCTCACTTTGAGAGTACCTCATGCAGTCACGATTATTTTACTACAAGAAAAGGTGGCATATCTTTCCCTGCTAGGCATCTTTCCTGTGTGACTATATTGTTGAGCCAACCTCACATGACAATTGAATGATGCACGACTTTAAACCCTTCTACTCTGCTCCTGACTCCTGCAGATGGCACACCACACTGCTGCCTGCAGGTAATTGAGCAAAAGACACTACCTAGAAAAGATCTCACGGATGTTCCCTTGGATGATGCCGAGGTGACATACTACGTGGATGGTTCGTGCAAAAGGAGTCCTGCAGGACAGAACCTAGTAGGATATGCAGTAGTCTCTGATACTGAGATTGTAGAAGCAAAACCTTTACCACACAATTTATCTGCACAGGCAGCAGAATTGATTGCCCTGACACAGGCATGTACCTTAGCAAAGGGTAAATGTGTAAAATTTTTACTGACAGCCAGTACGCTTTTTCTACTGTACATGTTTTTGAGCAACAGTGGAAAAACCGGGGAATGATAACATCTACTGGCAAACCTATAAATCATGCACAGTTTATTTTAGATCTTTTAGAATCTATTCAGTTACCTCAGAAAATAGCCATTTGTAAATGCGCTGCTCACACCAAGCAACAAGATAGAATTTCAAAAGGTAATGCGAGAGCTGATACAGCTGCAAAACAAGCAGCAACAGAAGTATTTCTTTTAAATGAGGACTTACAACCCTCTGAAGCTTTAGATCTAGATATGTTAAAAACAATGCAGACACTCACTACGCAAGCTGAAAAACAGCGATGGATAAAACGAGGAGCAATCCTCGAAAAGGGGCTTTACATCTCTAGAGAGGGAAAACCGATACTACCCTCTAATTTGTTTTGCTATGCAGCATTGTTGAGCCTTGGGCAGTGCCATGTCTCAACAGGGGGGATGGTACAGTTGGTGAACCAGGTGTTCACAACATACGGATTTACAAACTACTCTAAAAAATTTCGTTTGATGTGTCAAATTTGTAAGAAACATCATGCACAGGGGGTGATAAAATCCAAGCAAGGGAGTTTCCCTACACCACCATATCCATTTCACACTATTTGTATGGCTTTCATAGAATTGAACAAATGCGAAAATAAGAAGTATTGTCTTGTCATTGTAGATATGTTTTCCAGATGGGTGGAAGCCTTTCCAACCAAAAATCCAGATGCAGCTATGGTGGCAAAAGTACTTGTCAAAGAAATCATTCCTAGATTCAGTATTCCGGAAAGAATCTACAGTGACAATGGTACACATTTTGTAAACCAAACCATACAGCAGTTAAGTAAGCATTTTGGTATTTCTTTAAAAAAATCATTGTGCATACCATTCACAATCTGCAGGGCTAGTTGAAAGGCATAATGGTATACTAAAAAACAAATTGAGAAAAATTAATAGCTGAGACAGGAAAGAATTGGTTGTATTGTTTACCCCTGGCACTGTTGAGCATGAGAACGGTCCCTACAGCAAAAGGATTGACTCCTTTTGAAAAACTATTTGGAAGGGCTTATTATACACCCCAGTGGAAACTTCTAATGTCATCAGACCAAGAAGCTGATTTAGCACTAGCTGAATATATGAAAAAGTTGTTGAGTTCTAAACATCTGTTGCAGTCAAATTCTGTTTCAGACAGAAAACTAATCGAAACATCAGAAGTGGCAGTGACACATGGAGATTGGGTTTGGATAAAAATAGTCAAGAAAAAGAATTGGTCGTCACCAAGGTGGGAAGATCCCTACCAGGTGCTTTTTTCGACACCCACTGCAGTCAAGTTCGCAGAACGAGCTTCGTGGATACACCTGATGCACTGCAAGCTGGTTAAGAACTTTGAGTTGGACAAAAATCTTACCTCTCCATAGGGGCCTTCAGCACAAAGTCTGGCTACAAAGGGGGGTCAGATCAATAGGACTGATCCATCTCAACCCTAGTGAAGAAACCATCAGTGCTGAAGGTCCTATTAGGGCAGAGAGTAAGAACATGTGTCTGAAGAAAAGATGACAGAATCCAGTAAGATCCAAATACACCTACTCGGAAGGGTCGGAGAAAACAGAAATGCAGAACAACTGCTTCCACAAAAGTATTGCATAACTATCCTATTAACTGTACTAGTGACAATAATCTTTTTGTTGTGGCCATTCCTTTTCTCAGCCACACAAATTGGACTGAACAAGCGTGCAGAGTGGCACCCGAACTTTAACACTTACCAGGCAATCAAATATGTGTATGCTGAAACTTTCAACGTTTCGAATTGCTGGATTTGCACAGCTTTACCAACAGCATATGGGGGGTTACTGTTAACTTCAGTTCCCCTAGGAGCCAACAAGACCTGGGAAAATCTAACTCATGATACATCAGATGTCACATCATCTGATAAAGTAGCATTGCACTTGTCTGTTCGACAAAAGGGAACTGTGTGCTTTTATAAGAATGATACAGTCAAGGTGGGTTGGAGCAATTGCGATGTGACTGTCCCTTATAGATGCTACATTGAACTTGATAACATCAGATCCTATTGCAACACGAGCTATGATACATTTGTTGAACTGATGCATAAGACAATTGAAGAAGTAAAACATAACTCTGATCTCTATAAGCAACTGTCCATAATCGACAAGAAAATGTTTCATGCAGAGTCAGGGTATAGTGGAGTCATCACTAAAGTAGAAGACTGTTACTTTATATGTGGTAGAAAAGCATATAAATGGCTACCTGAGAATTGGTCCAGCAGTTGTTTTTTTGGCTACCTGATTCCGGCCATATGACACACAGCAGTTTTACCTCAAGGGAAAATTTGAAATGTTTGAGAAATCAAGAAACCTGCAAATCCAGTGGGGCAAATCAATGCACGCTGGAAAAACCATCATGCTGCGGGCAATGGACTGACACACATGGACTTGAGTGATACTGTTATATCGTAGGCAGGTGTACTGCCAGCATATGGAGCAACTAAATCAATCTGGGAACTGAGAAAATTGTCTAAACTTCGCGAAATAATGAGCAATGCAACTCTTTCTGCCCTAGAATTGGTGACTGATGAACTGAATGCCATGAGAACAGTGGTGCTTCAGAATTGCATGGCTCTTGACTTCACCCTAGCAGTGAGAGGAGGTACGTGCGCTTTAATCCAGGAGGAGTGCTGTTCGTATATTCCTGACCACAAACACGAGATAGACGATCATCTTGAGGTGATTCAGCAGGTGTCGGCCATGACCAAACCAGGACCAAATCCATTGATGGACTTTTTCCAGAAGTTGTTTGGGGGTTGGGGCAGCATCTTGATGAACATTCTGATTGCCATCTGTGTAGAAATAATCCTACTGGTGGTATGTGTGTGCTGCTGCATCCCCTTTCAGAAACCTTATACCAAGATGCTGAACTTGAAGAATTGTTGAAAAACTGAAAATGCTTTCATGAGTTTAAACTGAATGACTCTCTTAACTGCAAATCCTGAGCAGGAAGAGGTTAGGGGAAAAAAACAGTTTATGCTTATCTTGAAAGTAGAATAAAAGTATTAAAAGGGGGGGAAATATTAGAAAAATATATAATAGTAATATGTATGCTTAGTGCATTCAAGGCTTAAAAGGGTTAATACAGTTATTCTGTTCACACTGCATGAATCTGCACAGCTATTAGAAACTAAACAAGAGAGATTTCATTTCTGCTAATGTCATGAAAATAAAAGACATTTCATTTCTGCTTATGCTATGAGAAAACATGCAGCTGCTAGGAAGCTTTGATAAAGAAAACAATAGATGTTTGAATGTATAAACCATAGTCAGCATGACTTGCACCAAAGATAGAAACGTACCTTGAAACTAGACAAAATGTATCGCATGTATAAGAACTGTACAATGAAAGAATAGAAAAGACATGACGGGCTAAGAATATGCCCAAGGCCAGGTTGTTTTTCTCAGAATGTTTTTTGCAAGTTGACAAGTAATCCAGCTAAGTCAGCAAGAAGTCTAGTAACATTTTCTGTGTAACATACAGAAAGCTGTGTTTAACTACTTCAGCAGTAAATTAGCAACATTTTCTGTGACATGAAGAGAACTGTATAAGAATAACATACTGATCACCAGTGAGTCAGACAAACCTTGTACCTACATGCTTTGTCTCCTTACTGCAAGTAATAAAGGGTGCCTTGCTTGAACCTAACGTGAATTGGTCTTTGAAGTTTTTTCCTTTTACAGATGGTCTCAGACATATGTGGTTCGAACTTGTAATATGTTTGATCTACTTAAGTAGATCCATATACGTGTGTGTGTGTGTGTGTGTGTGTGTGTGTGTGTGTGTGTGTGTGTGTGTGCGCATGTATAAAATTAGCTGGGGGTGCAGGGGATTGCACCCTGCAAAATTTGTTTGTTTTATTTTTGCCTTTATATGCATCAGTGTTCATGCTCAGTACATGCATACCAGTATGTTGATGAATTTAGTTTCAGCCATTCATGGTCAATATAGTATATGCCGATGAAGTTGGTTTGTGATCTAGGTACATATAACCCTATCTATTTATCTTATGTACCTCTCTCTCTATCTCTCTCTCTCTCTCTCCCTCCCCCTTATATCTATATATAAAAGGAAATCCTGCATTTAGTTTAAATGCTTGTTGGTCAACATCTGTTTAATCAACTGCATGTGGTCGATGTATGCAGCTGGTTAACAGGTGTGTGAGATAGGTAATCCCCGGGTAGGGGAATATTCCCTTTGCCCAGTGACTGTGAGATCTCAAACTTAATCCACATAATTAACAGGAAGTGTGGGGGGCAGAGATCCAAACATGGGGGATGTAGTCAGGCTTGCCTCCCTGCAAAAAAAAATTATGTTATATTTTATTTTTATTGTTTTAGGGAAATTGAAAGTGTAGCAGTAAGTCATCATTCTGTTTGTAACCTTTTGCATTTAGTGGTTCTAAGGTCAACCTATGGGCTACTCAGCTAAAGTGAGTGTACATTTTATATATATATATATATATATATATATATATATATATATATATATATATATATATATATATATTATAGATTCTTATCACTTCAATGAAAGACCATTTCACTGACAACAAATCACCTAAAGCTAATTTCACCTAAAACTCATTTCACTGGCAAGTAGTACTCTAAGGCAAGGCAAAGGTATATGTCCTTTTCCCTGCTGTAGTGCTATCCTGGTGTTAGTATATATAGTTGGGGGGTAGGGGGCACAGCTCCCCACCTAGTTGCGTTTGACCAAATAATGTAAAACAAAACCAGACAACAGAAACCAAATTAAATTGGGGCTATGCCCCCCCAAGTCCCCCTAACTATATATGCTAACACCAGGATCACACTACAGTGGGGAAAATTATTTATTTATTTATTTTACATTTGTTAACCGGGAGACTTTGACTGGATACATGTCCATTTTCGGCGGAGGCCCGGGGAGAAAAGTTCCAGGTTAGTAACGAGCAGTTAAACACATTATAAGAAATT
>NC_056730.1:236992223-237104723 GCF_019279795.1 Protopterus annectens | reverse complement strand
ACCATTTAGCAGTTTCTCTTTATCTGAAAAATTCATGTATGGTAGGGCATTCTCAAAGATTTCACCAGGAACGTTCTTCTTTCCTGCTGGCATGCATGCATTTCTCATACCTTCTACATTTTTTGCTTTACCCAATTCATGAATTATTATTTTATCACATTTGCAAATGCCTGCTTCAAAACAGTGTAGTGTTTACCACGTGTGTCTCTCGTTCACTGAACCTTTCTTCCTTAAAATGAGTAAGCATGCTCTCCTAATATAGAGCACTATAAAATCATATGGCTGTCTATCAAACAGGGAAGTATTAAAATCTTTGGTCTTCATGGCTACTGTGGCATAACATGCGCATTTCTGACTAACAAGAGACTTCTAATAACGTCATAATGGAGTGCACTGTTCATTTTAAAGATATTTAAAAAAGGATGCTTAATAAAGTAAGAGCACAAAATGGCATATAAAATGGTGCACTGCTAAAAAAGATTGGATCTTTGCTCATAGGCTCCATGGGATTCTGGGGGAATTATATAGAGAAGCTTGATAGCTGACATTTCTGTTACAGTACTGTGCTAGGTATAAGAAATGTAAAAAAAAATCTAAGTGACTCTACTAGTTAAAAAGTACCAAAGCCATATAATAAGGATCATAATTAATAGATGCACATCCTGTGTCACAGGCAGCCTGCCAGATGTACAGATAAACAGATAAATAGATAAAGCAGATGAATGGTGTTTTGTGGCAAAATCATGTACTGCGTGTTTTTCGTTTTTTTCTTTTTTTTTTTTTTGCAAGCCTGAAAGGAAAATAGATGGGTGCAATTAGTTTCATCTTCTTGAGGAATTAGATTAAATATCATGCAGTTAATGATCAGGCACATGCTGCTGTTAACTGATCTGCTTCATTTTTGTTTTATCAGTTTGCATCTTGGCATATAATGCAAATATATCTATTAAAATAAGTAGATCAAGTTGCCATGTGTAGAACAAAAAAAAAAAACTGTGTTCTTTACATTTTCACTAATTACCTGATATGTCCAACGCCATCTAAATAACGTTTAAAGAAAATAATTATTTTTCTTAAATAATTCTCTAAACTGAGAAAAAACACATTTTTGAAAAAGGCTATTTCCTTAAAAGTAAAGAATGTTTGTTAAATGAAGAAGGTTTAGTCTTTCATACAGCTGCCACTATGGGAAATAAAACTGGGAAATGCTTTAAAGTAACCACATACTGCTTAACCCCTTTCACACTGCTAAATCCATAGTTGTCAGTGAAATAATTCTTCTGTAAGGCTCTGCATGGGAGTTAATTATTTTGCTATCAGTATATGCCAGGAGGTCACTAGTTAGGCTCAGATCATACAAGTAAGAGAGAACAGGGAATACAGGGGCAACGTTTCTGCAAAGATTAATGAGCAGTGTATCCCCCCCACCACCAAGCCCTCTGTATATAGAATAGTATGGATAAGGAGGGTATTGGCTGCACTGTGCCTAAACAGATGTGCTTATGAAAACCGTATCTCAAATTCTGTGCATTGGGACACACATATGCCTTTGTATGTTCAAAAGGGAAACAGAGGGAAAGAGGCTATTGGAAAACCATATTATTTTTCTTGAATATAGTGTCTCCTAAGACAGTTCTTTAAGTCTGTATTTGTAGCAATTAAATGGCAATGGCAGAAAAGCAAAGAAAATGGAAAACAGAAGTAGTGATGGAGAATACTTAACCTTTTATTGTATGGAAGTGATTACCAAAATGTACAGACAAGAATAAAACTAAAGCATAGGTATTATGTACATGGCACACTGAATGCTGCTATTTTTCTCAAGTAGATGAATAGAGACTTTGCATGATTACTTTTGTATGCTCTCAGCAGCAAATTGTTATAACTACATATTTTTTTTTCATAATCTTCATTTTGCACAGGTGCACTTAGGACAGACGGCTAGTTATATTTACATTTAATGTATGTATATGTGTATGTATATGTGTGTGTATTCCCGTCCACAATAAATGTACATATAAGGAGTGAGGAAATGAAAATTCACTGTTGGAAGGTAAAGAATCAGATACCATCTTAGGGTTTGTCTCCTTACAGAGGTTCATTTGATTTTTAATTAACTGACCAACAGATGCCATTTTCATTAGAACTAAATATGGCTGAACAAAAGTAAACAGTAGATGCTAGCCTGCATGTGTATTTTGTCTGCTTATTTTCTGTGTCCAGTGAAAAATCCATATTCTCCGATATGCCTAGCTTAAACTGTTTCTTAATACAAAAAGTCTATTATATTTCTTCCGTGTATTATTAAAATCTTTGTTCTATATCCTCTGCATGGTACATTTTCCATGAGTCCACCATTCCTTCTAATAATATATGCTTAATCCATATCTCTCAACCTCTTAGTGCAAGAAATCTGGACAAAGCCTTACATAATTGAGGAGATAAAGGCTCAAAAATAGGGACAGATTTTAGATATTGCTTTTATAAACTTAGAAAGTTACTAGATGAAGTCTGAAACTCAAATGTATGTCATTATTTAGTGAATTCATTCCGCAGATCATTCCAGTGATTTGTCAGAAAATAACACATTTTATGATGACTAGACTAAAAATGTGTGGCAAAAATCTGGACATTCTGTGAAAATCTGGACAGCTGAGAGGTATAACTTAATCATATAATTCCTTTTCCTAACCTATTCAAGTCTTGTGTCAATATTCTTACACATATGTTGCTTAACAACATGTTAGCTTCTACTTCTGAGCCTTCAGATAGTGTGTCTCATTTTCTACAGTTTCTTCTCACTGAGTATATTCACGTTCAGATCTCCATTTCTCTTCTTGTATTACCTTTGGTTTATGCCCTCTGCTGACTTGCTGTCATGTTTTTGAGCCTATGTATAGTGTTATAATGCAAATCCTCCAATGTTGTATAAATTACTGAAAGCAAAATCTTATCACTATCCTTTACAGCAGCAACACATTTCCTTTTTTTTATTCTATTTATAAATGCCATTTACCATCCACTACTGCCGAATGTTTATACATGATGGACAGTATCTATAATCTCCTGATTAATGCCACCACTGCCAAATAACAGACATGAGGTGGTTGGCCTTATGGTTGTATGGTTAATATGCAGTCCAGCCTTGGGTGAGATTCAGCACCTGTATGGGCCAAATAAGCTTTACACTGACCAACTGCTGATCAGAGTTACAATCAGTAAGTCCCTAAGATCTTACTCACCTTGCTCCTAGATCTAAATAACAGTAACTGAAACTTAGCCAGTATTATTTTGATCACAAACACACACACATACACACACACACACACACACACACACACACACACACACACACACACACACACACACATACACACACACACACACACACACACACACACACACACGCACACACTGTTTTCAAGGAGTGCATAATAATATATCTTCAATAAAAACACCACCTTCCATGCATTCATGATAACACACAACCACTAGCCAGACAAATGTGTGGCATATTAAGAACAACAACTTCTATTTACATTTAAATTAAGCCAGTTGTTAAATGTTTGTATTGTAGCAACAGCTTTAGGCAATTCATAGGTTCATATGTGTTTACTAGGCTAATGACCACAAGGATCTTTTTAAGCCTAGCCATGCATCCCAAATCTCTGACAAGTTCTGCTACCCTTGATAAGTGTAAGTATGGGCCTGGGAGATGAACATTTACAGATTACCTGTGCCCATTTAAGACATAGGTGCCAAACCAAGGATGAATTTCCAGTTTCCCATCCAATTGTCCAAGTTGCACTTGAATTGGGTTAGGGAGGATCTCTGCTAGTCTCTGGGATACATACCTATCTCTCCAGCGGGTCCTATTTATATCACAGGCAAGGTTTAAGTCTTTACAGTGGGTAATCCTGGTACTGTTTGTTTTGTGGATATGCAAGAGGTCCATCAGAGTCGGGTCTGACAATGCCCTGTATGCCAGGCATAGATCTCCCCTCAAAAGCCTGTAGGAGACAGAATACAGAGATAGGGCCTTGAGGCGGTCTGCATAGGACATATTACTTATGCCCTGCATTATTTTATTGAGGAACCTCTGTGGACGTTCCAGTTGTTGGATATACCTGATTAGGTACATACCAAAGAGGGCATTGTACTCAATGATAGGTCTGATGAATGACAAATACAGTGGAACAATGACTTCCTTAGACATAGATGCCATACCTTTCTTTATAATTTGCACAACATAGAATGATTTCCTCACTACAGTAGACACGTGATGATCAAAGGCTAGATTACTATTTGTGTCCCTAAGTCCCTGACTACTAGGTCAACGCTAAGGGGTGTGTTGTCAATATGATAGTTACCAGGGATGGATGACTTCCCAAACAATACTATTATGCATTTCTTAGCATTTAGTTTTAGTCCATGGCTCTGACACCAGTTGTTTGTCTGTGTCAGCCCCTCCTGTAGAACATTTGTGTCAGTGTGAAATTCAATGACAGCTCCTAATTTGCCATCATCTGCAAATTTAGTCAGCCAGAGACCACTGACATTGACCTTGACTTCTGAGCAGTAAATGCCAAAAAGGAGTGGTCCAAGGACTGATCCCTGAAGGACTCCACTTGTGACTGGCCTCTTTGTAGAGATGGACTCTCCAATTCTAACTTCCTGGGTCGTGTCTGTGAGCCAGATGGGTATCCACCAAGTGACATATGTGTTTGTACCTAATGTCTTGAATTTGTCAACAATGCTTGAGTGGGGTATTGTGTCAAATGCCATGGCCAAGTCATTTGAATATTTGAAGGTACAAAGTTTGAGGCTCTGTAAATGCATGCACATTTGGTATCTAGTTTCACTTTGGAACAGTTCTGTTGCATTTACTCTGAAAGTAAATACATAATTGTATACAGTTATTCTATACATTTTACATGGTATACATTATACTGAAAATAACTACAGTTTTTAAGAAAATGCAATTACAATTAACTCAGTTGAACACAGCTTTGCATGTCTTACTGAAAGGCAATTGCATGTACTCAGCCTGCCAGACTTCTCTCTCATTCTTGGACTTAGCTGAGTTTTCTTAAGATACCACAAAGAAATGGAGTTTGGTGTTTAAAAATTGTTTGTTATTCCACCAAATCCCTTGTATTAGTGTGTTATCAGCCTATGCATTACTATCAGCACTCCAGTGCTGGACTGTCATCCTGTATGGACACTGGCTCAGTATCCCCACATTAAGGAGATTGTGATCTGTAAGCACTGTGAACTTTCTACCATACACATGGGGCTGATGCCCTTTGAGAGCCCAAACTATTCCCATATTTGTATACAATTTTTCCCTTAACTGAAATCTACAACTAAGGTACACTACTGGATGCTACAATTCCTTTGCAGATACTTGGGTTAGTGCAATCCATAGTCCACGAATAGAAGCATCTACCAGCACAATAAAGTTTTGGCTATAATCAAGACTAGCTAGGTGGGTCAGTTCAAGACCTTGTTGGGCTTCTGCTAAGTCTGCTAACACTCCAGTATCCCGTTGCCTTTATATGCAGTGAGCCATGCCTCAACAGCCTCCAGTTTGGCATTTTCTTCCTAAATGTTGCCACCACCCACCTGATGACAAAAACAAGTTACTTCTGTCATCCCTGCCTAACATGTGTTTGCCTCAGCAAGGCAAATTAGCCCTTTCTAATCTGCTCTTCACCTCTATGACATACCACAAATGTTTCTGGCAGGTCTGACTAAATGTTGCAATATCATCTATGTAAGCTAGACACAGTCTCCAGCTCCTTCTCAGATGCAATGTAGCAGCTACTGAAAAGCTGTTGCAGCATTTTTTCATATCAAAGGGCATTATAGTCAATTCACATAACCAAAATGGTTTAACAAAAGCTGACCTCGTCCTTCCTGTGGGCATTAAAGATATATACCAGTAACTCTTACTCAGGAATTTTGTGATCAGATACTTAGTACACCCAATTGCTTTCAATCTTCATTTGTCTTGCAGAGTGGGAAAGCATTTGCTTTTATATGACTACTTAGTTTCCTATTGTCTACACAGACATATTGCTGTTGTCCTTTCATGACACATGCATAACTGGTGAGAAGCAGAGATTTTTTCCTGGATTATCTTCAAATTCAACATCTCCAGTAATTCCCCCTGCATGGTTTTCTTGACATACTCGGGCATTCTGTAAGGTGGCTGTTGGGCTCTTGGGCTCATATAATGCTGTATTCATTTGTTACACCCTGATTTAGCAGTGAACCTGCCCCAAAATTCTCACATCCATGTTCAATTTTAAAGAACCTGTGTAGGGGACAACTTCTGTAACAGTGTTACTAGATCCAGTAATATGTCACTTATAGCCTTACAAAAGAGATCTACTACCAGATTTCACTTCAGTTTCTCTTGCAACCCACTGCATGAACTAAGTGCTAGTATGTCTCTGTCACGGTATGGCTTTATCATACCGACTGACATAGTAAGGTATAGGTTTCTGTCTCCTTCTTGGTAAATCCACCACATAATTAGCATCACTCACTTTCCTCAGTATGGGGAAAGGACTCCACTATGCTGCCTGTAGCTTATCCTGCTGAGTATTAGTAAGTACTATTACCATTTGTCAGATTGCATACTCTTATCGTTTAACTGTCCTGTCATACTAGTTTTTTTGCTGATGTCTTACACTAGGCTCTTCTGCATCAACCCAAATGAACTGTCAAAGTTAAGTCTTGAAATTCAGCACAGACTCCTTCTGGGAAATACATTCACTCATAAACCATCCCACTCATCTCAAATTTAGTCATGAGGGCCACTATTATTACCAAAAAGTAACTCAAATGGCAATAAAAAATTAATTATTGGAAAACAATTACTCTTCTGAGATCAGAAAACAAACAAAGACAATTTTTGCACTTCCGTGCCACATGATGTCAAACCCACACTCCCTGATCTCTGAACATATTTACTCTGGTTACAACCTCAGAGAAAAGGGAAAATGGGAAAATCAAAAGTAAAACTCACCTTCTCCCTCTTTTCTAACTCTGCAATTCAACCAGGCATACTTATGCAGTACTTATCTAGCAAAGTATTGTCTATGGGAAGCTTGCAACCTTAAAAGTCTGATGCTCTGATATTCCCTATTCCAAACTGTAACAGTCAATAAGTTTCTCATCACTATGGAACTACAAAAGGCTGTAAACATACTGTGGTTTTCTAGTTTATTTACCTATTAAACAGTTAAAAGAATCAAAATGAATTAAAATTAAATGCTTATTATTCATAACAGGATATATATATATATATATATATATATATATATATATATATATATATATATATAGAGAGAGAGAGAGAGAGATGTGTGTGTGTGTGTGTGTGTGTGTGTGTGTGTGTGTGTGTGTGTGTGTGTGTGTGTGTGTGTGTGTGTACTGAAAAGCAGTATATATTGAGATCTAATGAAATGTCAAAAAGCTGAAATGTTACAATGTTGAAATAAAAATATCTACTTCCGTATATATGTAGAGAGCTGAACTACATATCTATGTGTGGTGTGCATTTGTATAAACATGCACATCAAGACTCTCCCATCGCGTATGGGCTCATTTTTTCCATGGTGATGTGGGATCAGCCTACAGATCCACCAGTGTTAGAACCTGAATGTAGGCCCATCATCCAGACAAACAGACATTGGGGAGAGCTTGTTCCCTCACCAGCATCCCAGCAATCAACACCCTTTTTCTATTATGGCCCTCACCCTACCTTCAGGAGATGGTATACCCACCTGTGTCAGCAAAGGGGTTAACATGTGTGCTGCTGTGCAACCATCAATGGATTGGGCAGCCATTTCGCACACCATTCCTGAACTAGCTCCTGCTTTTGGTGGTATGCAAGATTCATCTGACACCACCAGAGTGACACACATAACCATTTGGGGAATCACTTCCCTCCCCTCACAGGATAGGCACTGCCCATCCCTCTGCCAGCCTGTCAGTTGCCCGAGTTGCTAGTTGCACCCAGGTCACCAGGGTTATGGTCAGGGCTTTATCCCTATGTGCCACCAGACAATCTTGGTTTCCTCAGGAATTTCTATATCTATATTATTGTCTATATTTATCCTTTGGTAACCAGAAAAGTCTGACTAAGCCAATAGCCCATTTAAAGTGGAGGGCCAGGAAGAAAAACTCCACAACAGAATTAAAAACATTTAAACAGTAGTTGCTGCATAATCATATGCAAGTGGAGAAAAGCCCTGCAACAGATTAAATATTTTACAATGAGTTGATGAGTAATTATATACAAGGGGAGAAAAGCCTCACAACAAACAAATATTTTGCAAAGAAGATAAAGGCTACACAAAAACACATAAAAACCTTTTACAATAGCCAATAGGTAATTGTATATACAAGGGGAAAAAAGACCCATAACAGATAAAACTCTTTATAATAGATTTAGGAACATATGTTAATGCTAATTTAATCTTCATCTAATATGTAGCCAAGATAGTAAGAAAATCATTCTATGTCACCCAGCTGATAAGCAAGAGAATGGCACCAGGACCAAGTAAGTTATGGTACCACTCTACTCAGCTCTTGTCAGACCTATCATTGAACACAATGCCCCCTTTGGCATGTACCTAACCAGGCACCTGCAACAGATGGAATACCATCAGGAGAATCCAGGTCTGAATACCATGTCCTACACACATCAACTTAAAGCCCTGTCTCTTTACGGAGTCTCCTACTTGGATACTGGGAAGTGATTTTTGCTTGGCATATAAAACATCCTTAGATCCAGCTCTGATAGACCTCCTACACATCCACAAAACAAACAGCACTGGAAACACTAGATCCAAGGACCTAAACTTTGCCTGCGACATAAATAATGTCGGAGAGACTAATATCTATCTCAAAGCATCCCTGAACTATGGAACAGGGTCCCCATCCACATGAAGAGGAGTTCATCCCTGACCTTTTACAAGAGAAGCCTTGATCATTGAATGGGAAATCACAAATTCACCCCAGTCTGACCCCAATATCTCTGATGGACAGAGGGCTAAAGTAAGTTAACTAATCCCAAACTAATATACCCCCCACATTACTTTTAGCAACCTCCTTACTAAGATGCCCCCCCAGACTGGCGTCCAATGAGGAACTGGTGAAGCCCGTAATTCAAGCGGGTGAAAGCCTTAACTTGGATCTAATTGTAACTTTTAAGTTGACTTCATTGTTTTTATTAAATTCGAGTTATCAGCACTTTTTGGATTACTGCCTTATTTTCAAAGTATCAGTTAGGAAGTTTATATAGGCGTCTCAAGACTACACAGCGTTTGGTAGAGCTATTTTTTCTGTGTTCTGTGTTCTGTTGTGGTTGCTATGCCAAACAATTTATCCATTTACTATTGACAAAGTGATTCCTTCTTCTTAAACCTCTGACTAACATTTGTTTGAATTATAATAAAAAGAACACAAGATTATTCAAACTGGTTTAAATGAACAGCTATGAACATATTTTTCTGATAATTCACAAGCTATTTATGCATTACTGTTGTGATATTTTACTCACATCGATATTATTTTGATCTTTTATATAAATTTACTAAGCATTGATAAATGCTTGATGATGTAAATTATTACATGATCCTTCATTTTATAACTTTTATTTCATGTGACTGTTTTAAAAACAGGATGCTTGCAACTCCATTTTTTCATTGCACCCAGAGGAGAGAAAGATACAGAAAAAAATGCAGACAAACATATGCAATATATGCAGGTACTTCCTGTAAAAAGTGAAATACAGGAAGATATAAACTGCTTATACAAGCTTGTTTTGGAATTTTACCTGTAAGAAAGATGTATCATGTGAGAAAAAGAATGTTGGAAAGAGTGCAGAATAATGATAGAAAAGGATTAAGGTACAGGAAGGAGATGATGGAAGATACCAAGGTTATGAATAATTAGGAAATTAAGTGAAAGTTAATGGGTGATGTAGGGCTGAAATGCACTAGGGAATAACAAGAGTGATGACATATGCAAAAAGCTAATGGCGAAATTCAAAATTTCGAAGTGCTACATAAATGTGCAGGAAAAGAATTTGTGTGTTGCCTCATTGTGGTGATAGAATTGCACAGCTTTCCTGAATCTTCAACGACCTCTTGTCACTCTAAGAATAGCAAGTGCATTGGCATGCTACAAATCCTACATAAAAAATTATAATCACAGGCCACAGGTGATACCTAAAGTCAGAGCAGCAGTTGAGGAAGGTGTCGATCAATGTGTGTGTATGTAACTTTAAGAAGCTATCCAAGGGCTTGCACAAGTTTATAAATACTGCACGTACAAGTCTGACTGCCATTTTGTAGTAAGCTGTTGAGATGTAAGCATGTATGCATGTATGTAAGGTCTGTCTGTTAACCAATTTGTTTATATTTTATGATGCTGCTATCCACCTTGATGTGTTTCTATGCATTAACACATCTAAATGAAATACCTCACCTGCTTGTCATCCATGTTAGAAAGGGACAAGTGACAGAAGGGTTAGTCATGCCAAAGCAGTAATGTAGTCTGATGCTTGCCTAGCATACCTCATGCAGTGATCTGCATGATTTAAAATTCCTTTCCACCAGGATATGCAGATTTATAATACTGGTTCACGTCTTGTAGCAGCACTGTGACTCTGAAAAAGGGAAGCTGACTCCCTGTTCAAGAAAATTCAGGCCTCATATTTTTTACACTACTCTTTAAATACTTGCTTCTGGACAGCTGTCTACCTCCTGTCAGCAGAATGATAACTAAAAAGCAGCATATAGACTCAGCTTCAGCTCTAAAAGTACTGGCAACCTGAGATCTATAGCAAATACATGAGAAGTAGTGATCTTATTTTCAAAGTCCTGGGTTCTAGAACGTCTGACCAAAATAAAATGTAAGTGAATATGTTAAAGATGGGACTGATCTATAAGTCTTTAAAAATACCTCTTGTTATTTCTAACTAATATACTACAATGCAACTGCAAGGAAGATCTTCCCATTCTATGAAATTTTAAACTTCAGAAAAGCACTTCTGCCCTCATTGCCCATAGCATGCCCTATAAAGTTTTAAGCATTCCTACAATGACTGAAGCTTCTATCACTAACAACTGTTTCTGATAATTTCTTATGGCATCACTCACGCTATTGATTATTCTCTTTTTTGTTACTACTTTTTAACACAATGATCTTCAATCCTTCTATTCATTGTGGTTGGTCTCATTTCCTCTTCTCTTTGCCGGGGAGTCATAGACATTTAGTTCCTGGTAATACCATATTCTCCAACCCTTATGTACATATGGTTAGTCTCACTTCCTCCTCTCTTCAGCCAAGATTCAAAGACATATAATGCCTTGTAATACCATACTCTTCAACCCTTCTGTAATGTGGTTAGCCTGATTTCCTCCTCTCTTTACCCACAATACATAGACATTTAATATCTTGTAACATCACAGTCAAACCATACCAGAGCTTATCTGAAAAAATCCTCTGTTGGTTTGTGATTGACTGTGCAATTGCCTGGTATGACTATGAACAAAACTTGTGACTGGCACAATTGGGATTGTAGATCAGAGAGATGACTTATTGTATATAATTTAATATTTAGTTTTATATTGCTTATATGATTTTTCTCATATAAGTTAACAAAATCTCTTTGAATACTGTGGCAACTGATTTCGATCAGCATTTTCTTTTACAATTCTTTATTCATTTGCAACTGAAAATGGATTCCTTAAATAAGTAGGCAATTAATGATTTACTAAAGCACTTGCTTAGTTTAGTAAATGCTATGTATAGTTAAAGGTAACATTTGATAACATTGGTGACCTGTGACCTGTGTTCCTTGGTTTAAAAGGTGCAGGATTTTCTTACCATTATTATTAGAACATCTAGACTTACTGATGACAAATGTACTTGTGCAGTTGGCACAGCTTGGAAAATTGTTGTTATATACATTAATGAGTGGACTGATGAGGTAAATGAAATGCAAACAGAACACATTTAGGAACCAAGTGTATATTGTCAGTAAAGATCACTAAAACCCTATTAAACTTGAAACTACTATGACAACTTTGGAATTCAGGGTGAAAGTATCCTGCAGTCTGAGGTTTCAGAGCATGTAGAGGAAAATAAAAAAGAAAGAATGGAAGAAGTTCACAACAAATAACAAGTAAGACAACAACATTGACTTATGTGTATAATACAAAAATTAAACAACTAAAAAGTACACTGCCGTGTTATGCAACACAAACTAAAAGGAATGATAACACTGTTCAGTAAGATAACCTTCAGTCTACAGAAAAATGCATTGTTTTTTAGAAGAAAAGGTGAAAAGATGGAAGGGGCAGATGGAAAGAAAAAATCAAAATTGAACTTGCAAGGGTGAAGAACATTACTATAAGAAAACAGAGGAGAAAGACTGAAGTTGACAACATGGCTCAAGCTGTGGAAGCAACGGATGAGAATTGTATGCTTGCAAATGTAATAAACAATGAAAACAGTGGGATTAATAAGACTAAAGGTGGTGAATATCATTCCTTTCTAACAATTGCTAGAGCAGATATTACTGAAGTAGAAGTTAGAGGTTCAGATTCTTCCGGTCTAGTCAAAAGTGATATAATAGGATAAACACTTATTAGAGGAACTGATACTTACATCTGCAGAGAAGATAATGAACATCAAATAGCGTTATGCCTGCCAGGAGCAGAAATATAGAATGTGAGAAAGGCCTTAGAACACCTTAAATTAAGGAAGCTGTTTTTATTTATGTTGGTACAAATTATTTGATCTGCAATGACTCTGTGACTGTTAGTGGGGAATTTACTATCCTCATAGTTTGCACAGGTGTTAGGACTTATATTTCACAGATCACATATAGAAAGGAGAGTCATGTCACCATGAATGAAAAGATTTATTTGATAAATACCTACATGAAACAATGGCATGTTATAAAACATGAAAATGTGTAGAGCATCCAAGCCTAATTTTTGGCACATGTGTTGAGACAAGATTGTGTGCACCTATCAAATCAAGAGAAAACATTTTTTTGCACATATTGTAGTATTTGGCAAACAATAAACAGGACTTTTACCAGGTTAAAAATTTAACCGTTCATGAATAACATTTTATGTATCTCTGATGTTTGTTAATGCAAGGAGCATTAGTAATAAAGTTTGTTTATTGGAATATTTGCTACATTCTCCAAAGATTGATATTCTTATTGTTTGTGAAACATTGTTAAATAACAATGGCTGTAATCCAATTTTGAACCAGGATATAAAGGTTTTTACTGTAACAAACATTCTAACAAAAAATCAGGTAAAGGTGTTATAGATCCATCCACAACCCCTTTTCCCATTTTTGCACATGGGGTCAGGGTATCACTTCAACAGTAACAATCATCTAGAGGAACACAAGATTGTTATGATACCTGTAATTATTACATGTTCATTGATAACACCAACACTGTACATTGTGTAACTGTCACAATAAAAACTCTGGAACACACAACTATTGTTGGGGAGTATAGACCACTAAAGTCAAGTGCTGATGACCTAGAGGAATACAAACATTTATTGCATGAAACACAGAACTGAAGAATAATAGTGAGTGGGAACTTACATTTAACAAAAACCAGATTGGAATAATATTAATTCAATGACATTACTAAGGAAATTATTTACAACGTATGTTTGGGAACAACAATTAATTCAGATTGTAAAAAAGCAAGCCAGGAATGGTAACATACTAGGCATTGTTTGTATTCCTAAGGAATTACTTCATGTCAGGTTTTACCACTATTGATGTGCAGTGATCGTGGGGTTATAAAGGTTAAATTGTTGCTCAATAATTCTTCCAAAGTGAAATCTAAACCAACCTACAGAAGATTAATAACAGATTATATGGAAGCAAAACTGTCATTATGTAAAACTAATTGGAGTAAGGTGTTTAGTAGAAAAACTACAGAAGGAATGTGGCAGGTTTTGAAAGAGAATAACAACCAATTTGGCTTGTGTTTTGATGGGGTTACAAGTAGGAAACACCGTTACATTTTTGGAATTGGTGTTAGATATCAATGCTGGTAAGGTGAATCTAAAATTCATAGGAAGTTTAATGATGCCGCACATTTTCTTGATAGTAATAGTTGCCATCCTTTACATGTTCTTTATGCTTTACCATATAATGAGTTATTAAGAGTCAGTAGGCTGTGTAGTGACTTAGAAGTACTGCAGAAGGAAATATTACAGAAGTGTATTGTTTTTAGACAAAGAGGTTATAGTAAGGTTTTGATAATACAATCACTGAAGAAATTATTAATTCCTTATGGTCAAGAATGTAGAGAAATGAATAGAAATAGTGATTTTAGGGTGAATTAAGTAGTTAATAGTGGAGATAGGAAAATATATTTTGTTACAAGTTATAACATTTTTAGTCAAGAAGTAGTAAATATAATTAAATACTATTGGGCCTTCCATTTTAAAGGTAAAAATAGTGTCAAAAATGTGTGAAGGTATCCTTTAATATCATATAAAAAAGGAAGGAACATCAAGGATAAGGTTGCACATAATTTGTATGAACCCCCCCCTAATGAGAATATAGATAGAGACAGAAATGTATGTGGTACTATTCCATGTGGTAAATGTTCCATATGTAAGTATGTACCAAGGTCTTTTGAAAAAATTAATGGGGTTAACTTTTGCCCCTAAAACTCCTATACTTGTACTATGAAGGGTGTAATATATGCAATTTCATGCTCCTGCAGTCTTTTTTATATAGGTGAGACCAAAATAATGTTTAAACTAAGACTGTAGGAGCATATTAGAGATATTAAAAATAAAAAATTTGAAAATCCGGTAGTTTTGCACTTTAATTTGATTCATGGGCGGTGC
Organism: Protopterus annectens; assembly: GCF_019279795.1. Taxonomy (NCBI): domain Eukaryota; kingdom Metazoa; phylum Chordata; order Ceratodontiformes; family Protopteridae; genus Protopterus; species Protopterus annectens. The sequence continues at coordinate 237,089,796 of NC_056730.1, read as the reverse complement.
ATTGGTTGATTTAAAGGCATTTATTTTGGAACAAGTTATTGAAAGAGATGAAGCTGCTTTAAAAAATAAATTGCATTCTAAAGAAACAATTTTTTATTCTTAAGTTTGACACTTTGAGCCCTAGGGGCTTGAACAAATAATATAATTGGAATGACCTTTTGTAATTTAATTGATTTGACTAATTAATTGGTCAATTAGTTTTATTGGGCTTATATATTTAAGAAGTGTGTTTTTAACTTTTTGTATTAACACCAAGAAGGCTGTGTTTTGCAGAGGCGCTAGAGTATTTTTTATTAAATTATTTTTTTTATATTTCTTCAGTCTGCAGTTATTTTCACTGGCCAAGTGGTTTATTTTTATCATGTTCATTTTGATGTTTGATTTGGTGGCTTTTGAAAGAGAAATTGTTTTCATGTAATAAGATCATATCAGGATTTAGGCATACAACATCAGGAGGAAATAATTCTATAAGAACAAGATACTTGATTTATGTGAGAGACAAAAAAATGTAAGTAATGCAAAAGAGGTCAAACTATAACTTTGAAACTGAAATAAAGCTTGGCAGACAAATTAAATACAGTGTGACACAAGATAAAAAATTTTGAAGAAAAAATTTATAAAGATATTGAGCATAATCGAAAAACATTTTATAAATATGCAAGTTGTGGCAGGAGTAAAGACATACAATTGGATAAACTGTATGTAGATTCTAAAATTTAATTTCAGACACAACAGATTATAAATATATTTACAAAATCATATGCAAAACAGTTTGACTCCACAAACGAAGTGACAAATTGTCCTAGTAACATCCAGGTAAGCTCAGATACTAAAATCAAATCAGATTACACTGAAAAAGAGCTACTCAAACTGATCCTAAACAAAGCATCGGAAGGAGATAGAATTAATAATAATGACAGGAGAAGATATCAGCATGAACTTGCAGTTTCTGTTATTTACTAGGCCATTTAAATATGGGGAAATTCCTCAAGATTGGAGGCATGCACTTGTTAACCCTATCTTTAAGGGAAAAGGGAGTTGGGCAAACCCAGAGTCATATAGACCCTTAATTCTACTTTGATGTTGTGGAATAATAATGGAGAAGGTTACGTTGGATAAATTATTATCTGAACTGCCAAGTTCAGGGCTTGAAACCATATATATCAGCATGTATGTATTGAAAATAGATCTATAACCACCTGTAACATGGTGTTCTATAACAGTATAATGACAGCTACAAATGAAAAAGTATGTTATGATGTAATTTATATAAACTAAACTTCCATTTATTAGGGTCATACACAAAATTATGATCAATAAATTAGAACAACTAGGTACTGATGTATTCTTGTTAAGATGGATAGCTGCATGGCTTACAAATAGGACATGACACGTATCATACAGTAATTAGACAGGAGATATTCTATGCTATAGTCATAGTGTACCACATGATTCTATCCTAGGTCCATACTTGCTTAGGATCTATCTTTCAGATCTATCTTTTTCATTTGAGGTGCTCTACAGTCTGTAAGCAGAAAACTTGAAAATGAGTAAACTGAATACACATATTAAAGAAAGGGCATGTCTGCAAATGTACTTGACTAAATTGAACATTTGAGCACAGGAGATTAATACTCTGATTAATACATCAAAAACTAATCATATAAGATGTTGGAGACATAAATTAAAAGGTGAATATTTAATGCAGCACTCAGTGATCTGACTCTGTAGATTCATTTAAGGATCTAGGTATATTGATAAATCCAACTATGAGCTTTTCTAATTATATCAATCAACTGGTTAATGATAGTTATAGAACTATAGGTTGTATAAAAATATTTATAAGGTCTATCAAAGCAGAAATGATGAAATCATTGTTTGTTAGTTACATTAGACTAAAATTTGAGTATGGCATAATAATATGGAAAATTTATAAGAAAACAAGCATGAGATAATTGGAAAAGGTAAAACAAACACATACAAGGGCATCCATGGATGTGAAAATGTAAGTGATTATAAAAGACTAGAATATCTGAACATGTTTAGTGTCTCATATAGACATGTAAGAGGAGATCATATTTGGTTATATAGGGAGTTTAGAGACAATTACCTTTGGGAATGTTTGGGGATATCAAAAGCATAAAGAATCATGAGATAACTTATGTAGAAATAAGCAACCAGAGGATACTAGTACTGCTGGAATTGAATTAATCCTCAAGTCTTGGTGACTACCTTCATGAGGTGGACCTTCTTTTTCACAAAATCTTACCAAGATAACACTGATATATAGACTATATTTTATATAGCATATATTGTGGACAGAAGTTGGTTAAAAAATAAAAAAGATAACTTGGTGCACAAGACCCAACATAAAAAGTACCCAGTCCTGGTAGGTGCACTGGTGCCAGGAATGGAAAAACTGACAGTGTAGTATTCTCAAGACATGGAAACATTCCTATAATGGTGCTAGGCCAGGCATAAAGGGAGGATGCCCCCGCTGTTGTAGAAGGAAGTCGTAGTCCACAAAAATCACATTAGACATATCACAGGCGTCCTACACCAGCTCCCTATTGAAATGGCACTCAGAATGCCGAGTGGTAAAAAGTTGAAAAAAAGCCCAAAAACAGAAGAAGAGTGAATCTTGAAAATCACTGTTCTCCTTAGTTTCTTTTTGCAGGAGGAGCAAGCTCCCCTTGAATCCACAAACTTATATATACCAACCCTGAGACCACCAAACCTTGGAGAAATGAGAATATTCTGAGAAGTGGCATCTTGGACTTTTATGTAAGTCTGATCTTTTGGCCATTGAGTCTCCACTTTTCTGGACTCAGTCTAGTCGGTCCCAACATTTCAAATGGTACCAGTTCCTTGGCATCATGCTGTGGCATGTGGACGAGCATATGTGGCACCCTAGGACTGCAGATGAAACAGACACCCCCTTTGCAAATGTTTTCTAGCATAGCCCATTTCCCCTAAGGTCCTAGCAGCAAAAGATTGCATACACTTTACTATCACAGCCCTACCCAGTCCACAAGGACTGTGATAAGTCAGTCAAAGAGGATTCTACTTCCTCAATTGCCAGATGGTGTGCTGTTATCAAGGCATTACTTATTATGTCGCTGCACCACTTTGGCAGTTCCCATGGTTCACACATATGATGTCACATCTGACCTGTAGCACAGGTTTGTGGAAGGACTTCCTAGAGTGTTATCTGGTTTACAGGTTCACAGTAGGTGGGTCTCATAGGGAAGAATACATACCTACATGCATAAATACATACAATGTAAGCAGGAAGCAGGCCACATGTAATGCTATGACTGTTGTGTGCTGCAAGCAAAGCCTGATATGATTTGAAGCTGTGGATGATGTATCTGTCAACATTGTGGCCAGTTGACAATTTAATATAGATCCCCGCCCATGGATGATAAATCCTCAGTGTCATTGGCAATGTGCTGAACAACTGAACTGATACTTTCACTAACTTGACACTTCAGGTGGGAACCAAAATATACACCAAACACCTGCAGCAAAATTTTTACAGCATGTGACATTCTGCATAATATGGTGCTTCATTAACAGCCACAGCTGCAAAGAAGCATTCCAGCAGGCCTAGCATAGCAGTAGGAATAGCAGTATAAGAACATGGTCTGGCAACCAGTGGAGGGTTAAGGCTGTGAACTGTAGTTTCTCTAGCATGCGGTTTGATTCCTTCAGCCCTTATGTGTCTATTTTGTGACTTTGATCAAGTTACTTAACCAGACATTGCTGCCAAGTTGACCCTGAAAGGGAACTGTAAGGCCAACCTGGTTAACAAATAGACAATACTTTTTTCTATTCTAGTGATAAAGTGGCACCATATGCAAGACATAGGTTGGTTTTGTACACTGTGACACAGCAAAAGGGCAGCATCTGGTCCACAACTGTGGGCCATGAAAAAAACAACACTGAATAAAATGATGCATACATTATCAAATGCAGGCTATGTAAGGCAGTGCAGGGACTAGTCACTAGTCATAACCACAGCCAAACAGGTTATGTTAGAGTGTTGGCAAGGCACATTCATTATCACTTGTAGAGGTGGTTGGGGGATACAGTGACAGATGGCAGAAATGTTAACATATGTAGTAGACTAATAGGTGATTTCAGTAGCCACTTACACTATAAGCAGAGTTGTGAGATGGTAAGAGTCACACTTTCTAGTAGTGGGGTTGAGGTGCAGTGTCATGACCACTGCCAACATGCCTTGTGGTGACAGGCAGTCTCAAGATTCAATGTGGTCTGTGGCACTGAAGGTGTAGAATTATAGACTGAAGTGTGTGCATCTAATGAGGTGTCCCATGTCACAAGTCAGCAAACCTTTGTTGACTATGACCTAAACAACTACCACAAACAAGTTTGGTATTCTTTGCTCTCACATGAGAGAAAAAGTGTAGAACAATGGGAATGATTGCAAAAAGCATGGTGAGGAGTTGCAAGTGTTCAGCTTGAGGAACATCCCCCACTCATAACCTTGAGACTACCAAAGACCAGATAGGCTGTATGCCCAAAGCTGACATTAGCAGTGATCTGTATAGTGTGTAAGGCTGTGGCATGTGCCACACTCACATCTGGACATTTCCATGGTCTTGCACAATGTGAAGACTGGTAGAAAAGGGTGAAGGCTGCCAGCCTAGCCAGATAGAATTGTATACATAATTCTGTCATTTGTAAATATGAATGTTGAACTTAAAACAATGTGGCAACTTTGCTATCTGCTGTAAAGAAAGCTAGGTCAAGCATTTTTTGTTGGTCCTTTGAAATTAAAATGATTTCATCACTTGCTTTGATGTTTTACATGTTGGCTTCAGTCCTGCTAGATGAAGGCTTCCTGCCTATTGTTTTAAGGCTAAAGTTAATGACCCAAATTTACATGTGGAATGTCCTTTATTGCTCTAAGTGTAAAAAAATGTAAATGCAGTTTCTGTCAGCCTGGGAACACCAGGAAAGTGTAAAAGATGATGAAATGTTTAGCAGGACTGCAGTTTCAATTTAAACAGTGAGAACCAGAGATTATTAAGCATGTTTGTCTGACTATCCAACTGACAGCACTGCCTGTTGCTCTGTGTATGTAACTTATTTTAGAAGTGTGCTTTCTTGTAGCAATAGCTAGGAATTAGAAAGTTTAGACTAAGTGTTTTTCTGTGATGTCAGAACAGTACTACTGATTTATTTTAAGTATTTCTGTGTGATCTCTTAACTCTCTTGACTAGCACTGACTGTGTAGTCGAAAGTATTGTCTTGTAGTTTTAATTATTTTTTATTAAATATTTTAAAACCTTTTAACTGTGGCTGGTTTGTGTAGAGATAAGTTAAGCTCTAGAGTACATTGCATATTTATAGAGTTTATTGTACAAAGCCACTCTAATAAGCCTTGACTGATTAGTCACACTTGGATAATAATATTGCACAGTAATAATTGGACACCCTTTTAAGGGCCTTTGGGTAGCTGATAATAATTAGCTGGGTTGTGGCAAGTGATTACTACAGTATAGTCTGGGTAAAAGGGGCACAGCTGGAGAACCTGTGCCAGCCTTCCCCAGAAGTGTCTGTGTGGTTGTATAAACTCTTATCTCAAAGTGTGTGTGTGTGTGTGCGTGTGTGTGTGTGTGTGTGTGTGTGTGTGTGTGTGTGTGTGTGTGTGTGTGTGTGTGTGTGTGTGTGTCAGCTACTTGCGCAGGGACACAAAGCACTGGTTGGACAGAGAGGGTGCTGGAGATTTTAGCTTGCCCAGCTAGGCTGAGATCTGGACCCTATAGCTGTGCCAGTGAAGAGTCTTATTGGGGAACTGGGGAGCAAGGGAGTGACCAGCCCCAGGATGACTGTGATCTCTGTGTGCTCTTAAGGGAAAATTGTACTTTACTGTGTGTATTTGTTATCCTTTCCTCATATATGAGATGCCCTATCTGGTATTAGTGGTGAGGATTGAGGCTCCTTGATTGCTGGGCCAGGGCACGGGTGTCACATATTAATTGGTGGCAGTGGTTGGGATATCCTTACATTTTTGTTTGGCAGTGGTGGGATATCCACATCACATATTCATTAGTTGGCAAATACTAATTGGCTTATAGTGGTGTGGGTAGAGTGAATCCTGTAGCTTGTGTACAGTGACCTTTAAAGGTGTTTTGTACTCTAAAACAGCCATGCAGTGAATACGCAGAGTTCAGATCACAATTGTTTAATTTCATTTGTTAGCTTAGTCAGGGTGAGCAGGCAGCATGTCAGCAGAGTATGGAAAGCTGACAAGGAGCCAGCTTGCAGAGATGCGCCAGGCTAGGGGACTGGTGCATGGAAACCTGACTAAGGCAGACCTGATTGCAGCCTTGGTTACAGCTGCATCAGAAAACAGAGACCAGGAGGTTAATCAGACTGGCAGTGGAGATATAATTCCCTCTGAGAATGGACAGCTCAACCTTTCTGCAGTGGACTTAAAAATCCAGCTGGAGCTAAAGCGACTTGCATTGGAGGCCAGGCGTGTGGAATTAGAAGCAAATGAGAGACTGCGATGTTTGCAGGCTGAGGAGAATGAGAAACTGTTACATCTGTAAGCTGAGGAACAAGGAAAGCAGAGGCAGCATGAGAAAGAGATGCTGACTCTTCGCCAGAGTCATGGAGGTAATGGGGAAGGGAGTAACTTGACCCCAGAAGCATAAAAGGTCAGTATATTTCTTCCGCAGTTTAAAGAGGGGGATAATTTTGATAGTTTCATTCATATGTTTGAGAGGGTATATAAACAGTATGAAGTTAACCAAGGCTCTGGGTACAGTTCCTGACCCCCTTACTCCATGGTAAAGCTGTAACTGCATTATCTAAAATGCCTGACGTTGCATGTTTTGATTATACTTCTGTAAAGAAATGTCTTTTAGAACTGTTTAATCAAACACCTGAAATGTATAGGAAAATGTTTTGTGAGCATAGATGCAAGACAGATGAAAGTGTTCATAGGTTCATAGGTTCATACTAGGCTATCTGTCCTAGGGCATTTATAAGCCTAGCCAGAGTGTGTTTGGCTTTCACCACCCATTTTAAATGAATTTTGCTATGCCCTTTTTCAAGGTTAGTATACTGTGCCTCTGTCTAACAGTGACACAGAAGTGATACCCAGGATAAACCTACGATCTCCCATCCACTCATCAAGATTCCTCTTGAAGAGAGTCAATGAGGGACTCTGCCTAACCTGGACTGGGATTTTATTCCAGAGTGAAGGGAGCCTCTGGATTATGAATCTGTCCCTCCAGCATGTCCTATTTATTTCAGTGCTGAGGTTCAAGTCTCTCGAGCACGTAGCTCAATGGGATTTGGATTTTCTGAGGTGCAGCATGTCCATTAATTCTGGGTTGGACATGGCTTTATACGTCAGGCACAGATCGCCTCTGAGCAGGCGGTTTGCCACTGAGTAGAGCTGGAGTTTCTTTAACCGGGCAGCATATGGCATCAGTTTGAGCCCTTTGATCCTCTTGGTGAGGTACTTTTGGGGTCTTTCCAGTTGCTGCAGGTGTCTGGTAAGGTATATCCTAAAAGGGGTATTGTACTCAATTATGGGCCTGATGAGGGATGAGTAAAGAGGCACGATGACCTCCCCTGATCTAGATGTGAATCCCTTCATGATTAGGTGGGCTATATAAAATGCTTTTCTAACCACTTTGGCCACGTGGTTTTCAAATGAGAAGTTGCTATCAACTTGGGTCCCCAGGTCCCTAATTACTTCTTCCATACTTAATGGATTACCACCTATGTGGTAATTTGTGGGCACTTTGTTTTTGCCAAAGGGGATGACTATACACTTTTTGGCGTTTAGCTTGTGGCCATGGCTCTGGCACCAGTTATCTGTTTCTATGAGGCCCTTTTGTAGGATGCTTGCGTCAGCTGGAGAGTCGATTATGGCGCCTAGTTTGCAGTCATCTGCGAACTTGGTCAGCCACAGTCCTTCCATGTTGGCCTGTACCTCCGAGAAATATATACCAAACAAGAGAGGTCCCAGGACTGAGCCTTGTGGGACGCCACTTGTAACTGGTTTGGTGTCTGACATGGCTCCAGCAATTCTAACCATGTGGGTTCTGTCCTTGAGCCAGTTTGCAACCCATCTAGTGACATAGGGGTTTATATTTAAGCTGGTGAGCTTATCTATAATGCCCAAGTGGGGTATTGTATCGAAGGCTTTTGCGAGGGCCAGGTAGGCTGTCTGGACCACCTTCCCCTCGTCAATGGCCTTGGTGACTGTTTCAAAGAAATCGACCAGGTTTAAGAGGCAGGATCTTCCCTTAACAAAGCCAAACTGGGTAGGATCCAGTGTCTGCAGGTCCCCAATATCTTTATTTATGGGGTCCATGGAGATCCTTTCCATAGCTTTGCAGACCAAGCTAGTCAGACTTATGGGGCGATAGTTTCCAGGATCCGTTGAGGCACCACCTATGTGGAGAGGGACCACTGTTGCTGTACGCCACTCTTTGGGTACATATCCTGTAGTAAGGATGAGATTAAACAGTAGTTTTATGTTTTGGTTTAGCTCTTCTTGGAGTTCATGTAGGATGCAGCCCGGGACACCGTCTGGTCCCATTGATGCTGTGTTTTTTGCTTTGGAGAGGGCGGCTCTTACCTGAGCATCTGAGATGTCAGGGGGGCAGCAGTCTGCTGGGATAGATATTTGCCCTTTTGGTGGGGAGGGGGGGGGAGTTTGGGCTGAACCTGTCAGCTAGGATGTTGGCAATGTCTGTGGGTTTGGTGTATTTTTTGTCATTTTGGACTAATTCTGAGAATATCTGGGGATTCCCACCCAAGTTCCTAACATAACTAAAGAAAGCCTTGTGATTATCCTTAGTGTCCTGTGCAATTTTCTCTCAAAGCTGGCCTTAGACAATTTTATGAGTGCCCATAGTTTTTTGCTAATACTGATCAGAGATGCCTTCCCTTTTTGGGATTTTGCTCTATCATGTAGTAGCGTCCTCCTTCTATTGTATAGTTTGTTTATGGCTGGGGTCCACCAGACAGGACACCTGCCTTTGGAGGATTGGGTCTTGGTTTTATTTGGGATTGCATGGTCCATGCATTACTGACGGTGTTCATAGAATGCGTTTATAAAGGATTCTGCGGTCTGGGCCGTATTTTCCACAGGCCCGGAGGCTTTGAAGGATTCCACCTCAGTTTTGAGGAGTGTGAAATTTGCTTTAGAGAAGTTTTTCACTGCGGTTTTCTGGGCAGGGGGTGGGGTCGGGATGTGACTATCCAGTGAGATTAGTTTATGGTCTGATCTTACCAGTGAGGGATACACTTCTGGTCTGGAGCATAGAGCCCCCATGTTGGTGATGATCAGGTCCAGTATGTTTTCCCCTCTTGTGGGAGTGGTAACAAGTTGTTCCATAGCATTTGAGTTTATAAATTCTAGGAACCTTTGGGCTAGGGTGTTGGAGCTAGAGTAATGCTCCCAGTCTATGTTTGGGTAGTTAAAGTTGCCCAATATAATGGTGTTTGGAGAGACCTTCATATTTTCCATTGTTCTCAGGAAGGCCGAGTGGGGTTCCTGGGTTTGAGAGGGTGGTCTGTAGCAGGCTATAAACTGGAAGGCAGTTTTACCCACTGTTAGTTGCACATGGATAGTCTCTGATGCTTCGTGCTGCGCCACCAACCTGGAAGTGTAGGAATCTTTGACGAATATTGATACTCCCCCCTCCTTTTGTGGTTCGGTCCAAGTTTAGGGGCCGAAAAGCATGGTATGAGGTATAACCTGGTAGTGCTGGGGTGCTCTCGGGAGCCTTGAACCAGGTTTCTGTTACTGCACAGATATCGATGTTCTCCATGCTAAGGAGAGTTTTGAGTGCGTGCATCTTGAGGTTTAGACTTTTGGCATTGAGTAACATTACTCTTAGTTTCTTATCCCTTGTGATACCTATGGAGGTGGGTTTGTCTTTTGAGCCTTGCCTAAAAAAGGCACTATGGGGGTGGCAAGAGCCTTTGCCAATAGAGGAAAGCCCAGGGGTGACAGGTGCAAGCCGTCCCTAGCAAAGCATTGTGGCTTGTCGAACATGTCATCCCAGGCTGACAGGCGTTGGATCCCCTTTGAATGACACCAATACTTAAGCCAATTGTTGAAATTGATCATCTTGTCTTCATATTGTGGCATCATTCTTGGTGAGGGTAAGATGCTACTCAAGGTCAGGGTCATACCGGCCTGGGCTACATGCTCAGAGAGCTGCTCTATGTCTCTTTTCATGTAGTCCAGGGAGGTACGTCTCAGGTCATTCACACCAGCATGGACAATGACTGAGTTATATTTGTACTTGCCTTGGAGTGACCTGAGTGCTTGTGTTATGTGTCGGATCCTAGCGCCTGACAGGCAGCTCACTGTGACCTTCTCCTTGTTCAGCCTGGTGAGCAGGACGTCAGTGTGCCTGACGATAGAGTCACCTATTACAAGTGTATCAGGTGTGTTGGGTGTATGTGTGTGTGTGTGTGTGTGTGTGTGTGTGTGTGTGTGTGTGTGTGTGTGTGTGTGTGGGTGTGTGTGTGTGTGTGTGAATATGTTGCTGAAGTGTGTGTGTGTGTGTGTGTGTGTGTGTGTGTGTGTGTGTGTGTGTGTGTGTGTGTGTGTGTGTGTGTGTGAATATGTTGCTGAAGTGAGCACTTATTTCCATAGGTGGATGATTGGATGTCATTCCCCACTTTTGAAGGTCTGGCAGACCTTTTGGTGAAGGAACAAGCCCTTAGCACTTTGCCTGAGGACATGAGGATCTGGTTAGCTATAGACAATGTGCTACTTCAGATGAGTTGGGGAAGAAGGGAGACCTATACCTAGCAAGCAGGGCAGCCCTGCACAGGAAGGGGACCCCCAGTACTGCTCATGGGTCAAAAGGAACCCATGGTGGGCAGCACAGACTGCCCCAACAGAATCTGCCAGTAGCAGGGGAAGCCACTAGTCCAGGTACATGTCCAGGAGCTAGGGTTAAATGTTTTGATTGCAGAAAGTGGGGCCATGTGAAATACAAATGTCCACAGAGGCAAGGTGGGGAGCTAAAGGTGAGGGAGCCAGTAAGTGGGAAAGACAAAATGCCAATAGTAGGTTGTCTTGAGACAACACGGGTACTAAACTACCATTCTGCAGATGTCCTGAGATGGAAGGATTTGGATGAGGCAGTACCATGTACTTATGTAATTATACACAGACAGGCTAGGAGACAAGCATGTGGGTTTGGTAGCCTGGGGGAGACCTGGACAGACTGCATACTTTCAGCCAGAACTGGTGAGGTGGTTACTTCAGGGAGTGAGCTATGCAGTAGCAGTGAGACTGAATGTGAGCCACAGCTGCTTGTGGGTACTGATGTTCCCTTGGACAGAGTGACTGCAAAGGTAGAGGTCAGTAGTAGTACCCAGGCTGACAGTGAGGCACCACTGTCAGAGGATGCCAGACTTCCTGTGGAAGGGGAGCTGGGAAGGGTTACAAGAAGACAGTTAAGACAGGCTCAGCTCTCAGACCCTACATTGCAAGACCTGAGGCAGTTAGCTAGGGAGGCACCTGATTCTCAAGGAAAGGGGGAATTTGTATACTGGGGCAAAGGGTTACAATACAGAGAGTGGACCCCTGAGGGAGGGCTAGAAGGTGAGAGAGTACAGCAGTTGGTAATTCCTAGAGCCTATCATCTGGTGCTTCTAGCCATAGCCCATGATATTCCTTTTGCATGTCATATGGGCATAAAACATACAAAGAGGCATATTATGCAGAACTTCTGTTAGCCTGTAATTTCCAGAGATGTAACAGGGTACTGCAGGAGCTGTGAGCAGTGCCAAAAGGTAGGCAAGGTGGGAGACAAGGTGAGAGCTCCTTTGATGCCTTTGCCTATGATTGAGGAGCCATTTCATAGGGTACCTATGGAAATTGTGGGTTCTCTGAGTACCCCAAGTTCCACAAGGAAAAAGTATATCCTAGTGTTAGTGGATTATGCTACACAATATCCTGAACCATTGGCTTTGTCCTCCATTGAGGCAGAGAAGGTGGCAAACGCTTTGTTAGAGATTTTCAGCAGGGTAGGTTTCCCTAAAGAAATACTGACTGATAGAGGTGCCAATTTCATGTCAGACCTGCTGGCTTGTCTGTGGAAGTCCTGTGGGGTAAAGCACATGAAGACCACCCCTACCATCCCCAGACTAATGGTCTTGTTGAGAGGTTTAGCTCTACAATCAAGTCCATGCAATGGGCATTTGCAGATCAGTTTAAGAGGGAGTGGGACAAATATTTGCCCCATCTGTTGTTTGCTTACAGAGAGATTCCCCAGGAATCCACAGGTTGTTCACCCTTTGAGTTGCTGTATGGGCATAGGGTGAGGGGACCTCTAGATTTAATTTGAGATGATTGGGAAGCTGAGTGTGAGTCTCACAAGGAGTCTGTTGTGGCACATGTCCTATACCTCAGGACAAGTTCAGGGAAGTCATGGGCATGGCCCAGGAGAACCTGGCAGAAGCCCAATAACAGAAAATGGTGTGGTATGACAGGAGTGCTCGAGATAGAGAGTATGCTGTGGGGCAGCAGGTAATGGCTCTCATTTCTGTCAGACACAACAAGCTGCAAGCAGCTTGGGAGGGACCCTACAAGGTGGTAAGAAAGGTAAGTGATGTTAACTACATGGTGGAACTGCTAGGCAGATGGCAGGGGCACAAATTGTACCATGTTAACATGATAAAGCCTTACCATGATAGGGAGGCCCTTGTTCTGAGCATTTGCAGTGGATTGCAGGAGGAGTCTGAGGGAGATCTGGGGACTGATCTCCTCAGTGAGGATTGGGCTGACACCTCAGTGGAAGTGGTAGCAATGTTCCAGCAGCTATCTCCTACCCAAGTTTGAGAAATTTGAGCAGTGTTGCAGGAATATAGGGACATGTTCACTGGGAAACCAGGGTGCACCCACCTGGTGCAGCACCAGGTGGATACAGGACCCCAAAGGCCTATTAGACAGGCCCCTTATTGGGTGTCTGAGAGAGTCAAACAGTCTCTGAGGGAGGAGGTACAGGACATGTTGGAACTAGGGATGATTCAAGAGTTCAACAGTCCCTGGGCCTCCCCAGTGGTGCTGGTACCAAAGAAGGATGGCAGCACCAGGTTCTGTGTGGACTACAGGAAATTGAATAGTCACACATTCAGATGGTTACTCCATGCCTAAGACAGACGAGGCCCTAGAACAGCAGGGTGGGACTAAGTATCTTACAACCAGTTATCTTACCAAGGGTTACTGGCAGGTGCCCTTGACTCCCAGTGCTAGAGAGAAGTCAGACTTGTGACTCCTTTTGGCTTGTATGAGTTCACAAAGATGCCCTTTGGAATGAAGAATGCCCCAGTGACTTTACAGAGGCTGGTGGAAAATATCCTAGCAGGAGCAGGAGGGTTTGCCCTTGCTTACCTAGATGATATTGCCATCTACAGCCATTCCTGGCCATAGCACTTTCAGCATGTCAGGGAAGTGCTGGGAGACTACAGAAGACAGGGCTGACCATTAAACCGAGCAAATGTCAGGTGGGTATGGTGGAGGTCTCCTGCCTAGGACATAGAGTGGGGAGTGGTAAGCTAAGGCCAGAACCTGCCAAAGTGGAAGCCATTCAGGCATGGCCTGCACCTGTTACCAAAAAGCAGGTGAGGGCATTTTTAGGGACAGCAGGGTACTATGGAAAGTTTGTCCCCAGTTATAGTACCATAGCTGCTCCCCTCACAGACCTGACAAGGAAGAACAGCCCAGATAAGGTAGTGGGGACCCCAGCATGTGAGCCGGCATTCCAGAAGCTTAAAGAAGCTTTGGTAGAACCCCCTGTGTTAGCCAGTCCAGATTACAGCAAATAATTTGTTATGCAGGTGGATGCTTCAAACCATGGGGTGGGGGCTATACTTAGCCAGATTTCTTCAGAGGGGGAAGAGCACCCAGTGGTTTATCTCAGTCATAGGCTCTAACCCAGGGAGGAATGCTATGCAGCTGTAGAGAAGGAATGTCTAGCCATAGTGTGGGCACTGCAGAATCTTCAGCCTTATCTATAGGGAAGGAAATTCACTGTTATGACAGATCACAACCCCTTAAAATGGTTAAACAGAGCCAGCCAGCAAAATGCCAAGTTGTTAAGATGGAGCCTGGGGTTGCAAGCATACGATATGTCAGTGCAGCACTGCAGTGGGAGTAGCAATGCCAATGCAGATAGGCTCTCAAGACAAGGAACTGGGTGAGGTACACTCAGATAGACCTAACCCTCTCAAGCGGTGTTTCTCAAAGGTCACTTGAAAAACTAGCTTGAGTTCTCAGGGGGGGATGTGAAGACTGGTAGACAAGTGTGAAGGCTGCCAGCCTAGCCAGATAGAATTTTATACATAATTCTATCATTTGTAAATATGAATGTTGAACTCAAAACAATGTGGCAACATTGCCATCTGCTGTAAAGAAAGCTAAGTCAAGCATTTCTTATTGGTCCTTTGAAATTAAAATTATTTCATCACTGTCTTTGATGTTTTACAAGTCGGATCCAGTCCATCTCACCCGTGCCCTGGCCCAGCAATCAAGGAGCCTCAATCCTCACCACTAACACCAGATAGGGCATCTCATATATGAGGAAAGGATAACAAATACACACAGTAAAGTGCAAATTTCCCTTAAGATCATACAGAGATCACAGTCAGTCCAGGGCTGCTCACTCCCTTGCTCCCCAGGTCCCCAATATGATGCCCCACTGGCACAGATATAGGGTCCAGATCTCAGCCTAGCTGGGCAAGCTAAAATCTCAGCACCCTCTCTGTCCAACCAGTGCTTTGTGTCCCTTCCCAAGTAGCTGACACACACACACACACACACACACACACACACACACACACACACACACACACACACACACACACACACACACACACTTTGAAATTAGAGTTTATACAACCACACAGACACTTGTGGGGAAGGCTGGTACAGGTTCTCCAGCTGTGCCCCTTATACCCAGACTATACTCTAGTAATCACTTGCCACCACCCAGCTAATTATTATCAGCTACCAAAAGGCCCTTAAAAGAGTGTCCAGTTATTACTGTACAATATTATTATCCAATTGGTAAGTGTGACTAATCAGTCAAGGCTTATTAGAGTGGCTTTGTACAATAAACTCTATAAATATGCAATGTACTCTAGAGCCTAACTTATCTCTACACAAACCAGCCACAGTTAAAAGGTTTTAAAATATTTAATAATAAATAATTAAAACCACAAGACAATACTTTCTACTACACAGTCAGTGCTAGTCAAGAGAGTTCAGAGATCACACAGAAATACTTAAAATAAATCAGTAGTACAGTTCTGACATCACAGAAAAACACTTAGTCTAAACTTTCTAATTCCTGGCTATTGCTACAAGAAAACACACTTCTAAAATGACTTACTTACATAGAGCAACAGGCAGTGTTGGATAGTCAGACAAAAATGCTTAATAATCTTTGGTTCTCACTGTTTAAATTTGAAACTGCAGTCCTGCTAAACATTACATCATATTTTACACTTTCCTGGTGTTCCCAGGCTGACAGAACCTGCATTTACATTAATTTACACTTAGAGCAATAAAGTACATTCCACATGTAAATTCTGGTCATTAACTTTAGCCTTAAAACAATAGGCAGGAAGCCTTCATCAAGCTGGACTGGAGCCGACTTGTAAAACATCAAAGGCAGTGATGAAATAATTTTAATTTCAAAGGACCAACAAGAAATGCTTGACTTAGCTTTCTTTACAGCAGATAGCAGTGTTGCCACATTGCTTTAAGTTCAGCATTCATATTTACAAATGATAGAATTATGTATAAAATTCTATCTGACTAAGCTAGCAGCCTTCACCCTTCTGTACTAGTCTTCACACACTGTATGGCTTGTGGTGGCAGACAGAAGAACATTTGTCAAGTATCCCATCAAAACAGAAAAAAAACACAAAATATAAACTAGTGAGTAAAAAACAGCACACACAGAGTTGGAGAGCAGCTGATTGAGGTAAAAAAGTTAAATGATGTCACCAAGTAGATTTCAAGCACAAAGATTTATTCCACACAAAAATCCAGGTTATATGCACAAGCTGTCATCCCTGCTCAGTCAGGAACTTCTTCAAAGTGATTTAATTAGTAGGATACATTTCATTTAAATACTTGAATGGCATATAATCAATCCTAAAAACATGCCCCCTCCTTATTTACATAACTAATAGGATATATCTTATTAAAGTAATAAATACATGAATAAATATACTCTGTCGGGTCTATATTAGAACATTGAAGTTTTAAAACTTCGAATGTTCTAATATCGAACCCTATTCAGCGAAAGCTGAAAATATCGAAGCAACAGAAAACTGAATTTTTTCCTAGGGAAAGAATTTGGTTGCCCATTTCTGTTGCTTCGGTATTTTCAGCACTGTGGTGGAAAGTTACTGGTTGGGTTCAGGTAAGTGTGCTATTGAGTGCGGGTTAGGTTAGTTAGGGTGCGGGTTAGGTATGTGTGCGATTGTGTGGATGTGAGGGTTAGGGCAGGTTAGGTGAGTTAGGGTTAGGGCACGGGTTAGGTATGTGTGCGATTGTGTGGATGTGAGGGTTAGGGGTAGGTGAGTTAGGGTTAGGGTGCGGGTGAGGTGAGTGTGCGATAGTGACGGACTTTAGGGTTAGGGTTTGGGTTAAGGTAAGTGGATAGTTAGTGGTGTGTGTATAGTTTAGTGTAGGGTTAAGTGTAAAATGTTTAGGTGTATGTGTGTGGATTGCTGTTTGTTTGGTGTGCTTGTATTGTATGTATGTGTTTTGGAACAATGAATTTTTTCCCTAGGAAAAAATTTGCTGTTCTGTATGTTCAATGTTTTCAGCTTTCGCTGAATAGGGTTCGATATTAGAACATTTGAAGTTTTGAAACTTCGATGTTCTAATATAGACCTACTCTGTCTCATACATAAATACAATACAATAACTAAAACAATTATTTAATGTTAATATAAAACATATAAAACCACTTCTATATAAAATTCATCTTTCCAGAGCTTTTAGTTTTAAAAAACATGCAAGTGAAAAACTGTCATTCAGTCCTGGCCATTGTAGGGAGTTCATCCTTAGTTGCCATAGGGCTTCTTGTTTTTCTAGTATTAATGCCCATGGTCCACCCCTTATATCTGATGTGATTACCTTCAATATTCCAAATTTAAAACTATGGTCAGGGTAATCCATATTATGCCTAGCTCAGGCATTTGTTTCCTTTTTGCTCCTTATATCTCTTACATGTTCATAAATTCTGCTTTTTAGTTTCCAGTCTGTTTTCCCTATATAAAAACATGGACATTTTGTGCAATCTGCGCAGTATACCACTTTCTCTGAAATGCAAGTACATCTACTGGTAATTTTTACTATGGTATTGTTAATGTTAAGTGAACTACCCTCATAAATATAACAACAATAGTTACATGCACCATAGTTTTTCATATATCCATTTTGTGGGTTCACTTGTGTATATTCTAAAAAGTTTTTCATAGTTCTACCTGTTTTATATACGATGATAGGAAATTCACCCACTATATTCCTGGTGTCTCTATTATTAGTTAATACCACCCAATGTTTAAACAAAATGTCAGCTACACTCTTACTGCTTTTGTTAAAAATTGTAATGAATGCACTGTTAAATTTCCTCTTCTCAGATATTTCAAAAGTTTGACCGGTTTCTTGAACCCGGCTTTATATAACAGTGTTATTTACAACCTCCCTATCATTCCCTCTTATTTCTTCTTGTTGTTTTTGGTATAATAAAGGCTTAAACTGTCCCCTCTCTCTTTTATTTACCACTTCTAGCATCACACCATTTATTAGTGAATTAGGGTATCCCCTCTTCTGGAACATATCTTTAAGATGGTCACACTCATCCAAAAACCTTTCAAATTCAGATACCATCCATGCAGCCCTTACATACTGACCTTTTATTACGGCTTTCTTTTGTTTAAATGGATGTGAACTACTGAAATGTAAAAAGCTATTTGAATGTGTTGGTTTTCGGTAAATTTCAGATTTAAACACCTTAAATACTCTGTCTTTCATTAACCTCACATCTAGGTATGTTATTTCATCAACTCCAACCATATGTGTGAATTTTAGAAAAGGGGTACACCCATTTAGATATCCTAGGAACTCGGGAATAATCTCTCCTGGCCCCTCCCAATACATAAAAATGTCATCCAAAATCTCATATAACGTGCAGTGGGAGAAATAGTTTGAATTAAATAAGTATTTTTTCTCCCACTGCAACATTACAATGTTAGTCTATACCCCCCCCCACAATCTGAATCCATTGAGACTCCCTTTGTTTGCAAATAGTACTCCCTATCAAATAAAATAAAATTGTTATGCAAGACAATACTTAATAGGTGTTCAAATTTATTAATTTTTACCTGTGGTATATTCTTTTCCAAAAGATATTCACAAAAACATTCTACCCCTATCTTATGGGGTATAATGGTATAGAGGTCTTTTATGTCTATGGTAATGAAATAACCACCTTCAGTATATTCCAATAGATTAATTCTCTGTAGAAAGTCCCACAAATCTTTGCATACACTCTTCTCCTCAGATACAAAATGTTTTAATTTGATATCCAAGTACTTTGCTATAGGTTGTATGACAGAACCACGGGCATCTACAATGGGTCTCATTGGGGGTCATGTAAGTCTTTATGTAGTTTAGGCAAACCAAACATACACGAAACTTTTGGGTTGGGTACTAGCATGTAATTCAGTTCTTCTATAGAAATGCTCCCCTCTATAAAAAGGTTGTTAATTTCATTCTTTATTTTCTCTTAATGCCCCATTAAATTCATTAAGTGATACCCTTTTATAGAAACAGCTTTCAAGTATGTTTTTCATTTTCATATCGTAAAGTTCCATGCTCATAATAGCAATCCCACCCCTCTTGTCTGGTTTCATGACCCTAATTGCCCTATTACATTGAATGGACCTTAATAACTCGTTCTCATCACTAGACAAATTCTGAGGTACATTCATAGGATTCAGGGTTCTGAAACTATAAATATCAATTTCACAGAGATTTTCAAATAACTGTTGGGAGGGGTATATGATGGGTTGTAGGTACTAGATACATATAAGGGTTTCCTTATGTAACTTACATTATGGAAGAACAAATTTAAATTCAATTTTCTAACATATAATTTTAGGTCTACTACTGTCTGACTTATATTCAGCTTTTACTCAGGTACAAAAGATAGACCCTTAGAAAAAAATGTCACATAATTCCTCACAAATAGGTACATCGGAATAATTGAATACTTTAAAGTCCTTAGTAAAGTTTTCAATAATTCTAGGGTATGACCTAGAATTTAATTCGAAGTGCAGTTCCTCCCTCTGTAGTTCCCCCTCATATTTCCTCTCTGATGATGATTGTTGGAATTGCCTCTCCCTCCAGTTCATCTGAGGGGATTCTTGCTGGAATGTGTTTTGATTGTTCCTGGCTCTCAGGTGTTCCAAACGCCTCAGTGGTGGGAACTCTTCCTGTTGATCTAAAAACATCATCTCTTTTATGTTTCATCAAAACACCTATGAAGGCCACATATTCCACTGGAGACCTGAGAAGCAACAGTAGCTCACTGGCCTGGCAATCCATGTCAATGTGCAGGTGTTGCACATTATCACAAAAAAACACAGACCAGAATATCCCTCCCCACAAGTTGTCTCTGCCTGGATAACTGGCATTCATATCCATTGACGTATACCACATGTTGCATCCAGATCGTTGACTGACCTGGCATCATTCCAGCACCAGGACCTCATGCCTCTTGTCTACATTGAGTATGTCCATATCAGTGGTAGTGAAATTGTCAATGGACTGGGGACTCATGTGGAGCCTGGGTGGTGTCCACAGTTACAAGTAGCCTGCCCTGCACAGGTAATGTTGTGGTTTCAGCCTATACCTCCACTGTGTCCTGTAATGTTGATGAGACATCTCTTGGTAGTATTGCAGAATGTGCACTGTGTCATTAGACTGTGCCATGTGCATATTGCCATCATTATCAGCCACAAGAGACTTGGTGACATCAGGCATATGCTGTTCCAATGGGCTGATCCTTCAATAAGCAGAACCTGTTAAAGTTTGAACACATGATACCTTTGGCAGCACTCACACATATGCCTGCATTTACAGTGGTAGACACACTCTACAGGAGTGCAGCATATGGAGAAATACATGCTTTGATGCGTGGGTTGTTGCACTTGCAGCCCATTGGTACCTGAAATGATAGAAATGCAGAAGACCCTCGGTGAAATAATCTCATCACATATGCAGCACATTATAACATACAGAAGTTTAATGGGTCGTACTCCACATATAGGCCACCCCAGATCTTACAGTTCAGCCTTTTCCCAGACAAAGGCATCAGGAATTCAGACATCTCTGTAAGCTGTTTCTTTTCTGATTGACCACTCTCTGTGGTAAAAATGTCCTTAGCAATGTTCTTTGCCTTTTCCTTTGAACAGAAAATCATATCTGCTACCCTTCACCACAACTATTAAATTTACCTATTTTGGCAGCCACAGTATTCATGAACCACACCTGGTTCTAGTACATGTTGTCCACGGGTGCTTTGCTCAGGAAATACATATTAAACATGCAGATGACCTTCTGTAACACTTCACTCTCCTGGATGGTGAGCCCTTAGAGCTGTTGCCTCTTTTGGGGAGCTATGACAAGCCTTGTACTTTTGTGGTTACATATGACAGTGAATGGGTGCATTTAGCAGTCTGTGAAGTCATCCACCTATGACTACTAGCTACCTTCCCGAAGTCTGCAACATTATAGGACACATCTGTACTGCTGTGCATAACTTATTTCCCCAAATGTACTGTGCTGCTTCGGGAATGCCCTCTATATTCCTTCCTGCATCTGTTGTATATATATATGTATATATATATATATATATATATATATATATATATATATATATATATATATATATATATATATATATATATATATATGCCACTTGTCATGGTATGCATGCTCTGTCACAGTGCATTGCTATGCCAATCCCTATATACTGGGGTCTTCATGTTTCCTGTGTCATGTCATTCCCTGAGTGTCTAGTGTCCATGGTTTGCACTACCTCCACAGCTGGACACATGAGAGCCATGTTATTGTGCTATGTTTCTGCTTATATATACAAAAGGTGTTGATTACATTACCTGGATACACTACCAGGTGGGTTTTCTGCCATCAGTATTTCTATATCCACTTTTAGAGACTCCAGAGAGATGCAATGAAAAGTTTAATATTCCAATGATGTTCCTCTGTAAACATTGTCAATAAAAATCATGTTTATGCTTAATGTCATGCTAATAAAGGTTTCTTAGCATATCAGCTATGCTAATGAGCCAGTCTAGTGCCAATGTCTCAGAATCACGCCTGGAATAGAATGCACTACCCAACCCTGTTGGTGTTAGCCATACTCGGTGCAGCTCCATGGAATTGTATAACCACTATGCTCTCGTACTTAACATGTGTGGCCCCATAGTGCTGCAGCACTGTCTGGCAGAGGTTAGGTAGTTGCCCTTTGCTATAGTACAATGTGCATCACATTATGTCTGGCTAGCATTTTGTGCCTTAAATGGATCTGTGATGTGATCAAAACATCCTTAAACACTGTAGACTATAGAACTGCCTGATGTGCTAGGAAGGGCAAGAGAGTTTTGTGCTTGTAACTCTGGAAATTACTTGAGTGCATACTACGGAGGTATGATTGCCTCTTGTGCAAGATGGATGCCAGGCATAAACTTTCCAGGACATTGAATGATTCTAATGAGCAATGTCAGTATGTGTTTAGTGACACATGGTGGCATTACCCTGACCTACATCAGCAGTAGGTGGTAGAGATTAGGGAGAGAGACAGACATATTGTAAACATTGATTTTTCCCTCTTCATATTATATTATTTGTTAAATGCATGTACTGAGATGTGCAGTTTCTATTACAGTAACTGAAGACAGGAGAATGAACAGCATACCTAAATGTGTGACTCTGAGCAAGTCACTTAACCAGATACTGCTCCCAGGCTGAGTTTGAGAAAGGTCCATGCAGATCAGTGCTCTACCCTGAAAAATAAATACAAATAAATTCCAGTAAAATAATAAACATGACAGAATGCCAATGGAGATAAGACTGAGTCTCCCAGAAGTGAGGTGCTTACACCATGTGAGGTACTTCCCTCTGTGACTGTCATTGTATGTTTGTCACATGTGTCTACTAATGTGCTCTCTTTTGTCTCATCCTACTAAAAGTGCACATTTGATGCAGGTTGCAGAGCACTGGCTATCCACTCAGTAGGAGCTGGCTAATGGCTAGGGTGCTGAGACATCATTGGTTAGCATGGCTGCCTCCACATAGGTAACCTAGAACCTAGAGGGAATCACTTGTGGAGGATCCCCTTATTGCAGTGCCCCAGAGGGGTTTCCTATCATCTCCTGGCATCATTTACTGATGGTAGTGCCATCCAGGTTTTAGCCATATCTGGATGCCTGCCTCAGTACTGTGGAGTACTATTGTGGATAACTTACTTAGCTGCAAGATGGACAAGCCCCCCACACCACCGTTAGGCCACCAAATGTACAGCCTGCTTATGGCATTAGTTAAGGAAGTGACTGACAGTTTGGGGTTGGTTGCCTACTGAGCTACTGGGATTTGGCCATGGCCCTGACCCTGTCTCCTTCTGAGTTTCCGCTGCTTTTTGTGTCACCTCTCATTCTTTTTTTTTTTGTGAAACCTTTCCTTCACCAGAAATCCACCCTCTGTCAGTTGGTGTCCATCAACTGTTGTCCCCACTTTCAATATATATATATATCTATCTATAGATATATATATATATATATATATATATATATATATATATATATATACACACACACACACACACACACACACACACACACACACACACACACACACACACCGCCACTGTTTGTTGCTTTCCCTTCTCTCTCCATTCCTTCACAGCCATTCCTCTATAACTTCCCCATGAGCCCTATTGCTAATGGGGCTCTTTACTCATAAAAAATAATGTCCCACCACCACCTGTCATACCTTATGGCTACCCTTGTGAGTTTTCCTCTGCTTGCTGTAGTCCCCTTTCCTACTTTACCATCTCTCCTTATTACCACTTTTCAGTGATGAACTAAGTTGACACTCTGCTGATTCACTGTAAGCTGTATGGAGAGGCAGAGGTGCAGCATTTCATCGTATGTGTGGATGTGCATGACTTGCACTTTTCTAACTCACTTCAGGGGCCATATCTGCCACATCAGTCACACATCCATCTGTCATGCCACATATCTAGCCTAGTAGCTTAGTGTCGCTCTTCCCTGTAATGTGACCCTTCTGATTTGCTTTTCAGCCCTTTGTGATGTTTCATGGAGCTATACTGGCCCCACAGTCTGGTTAGCTGTGGGCCACATCATGCTTTCTGCTGCACACCATTTCCTACAGTGCAGACACAAATCACTTGTTTTTTATCCCAGATAGTATATACATATTAGTCAGCTGTGATTAGATTGGGGTCTTCATAAGGCTGTTGTGTTGCCACCTCTATACAATTATGTGGTATCTGCTACTAAATTGTATTATTCTTTTATTACTGACTTTCTGTGCTTCAAGTCCACAGTGTTGTGCATGGCTGTATCTAATATGGTGATATTTCTTGCTTGTAATCATTTTACCTTTGCTCTGGATTATAGATTAAATAGATCCACTTTAGATAACCCCCCATTTCAGAAAACAAACTATACGTACCTAAATATAATACAGACCTGACTTTATGAAGCAGTTACTCTTGCTACAGATGCTTGCTACAGAAACCACCAATGTAAAGTGCAGCTTTGAAAGAACTGTGACAACAGTACAATTCATAGTCATACTCCATGCAATGCCAGGTACATAGTATCATAAAGACAATTGTTGTATTCTTGTCTGTTGTCCACAACTAAGCCGTACACTCATCTCCCTAATGTTTGCTTGAGGTCTAAAAGATTACATTCAAGACCTGTTAAATGCATTGCATTTTCTCTCTGGAATGTGATTCTATTTATTTATCCATCTGTTTGTTGCCCAGCCAGGTACATTGATCTAAAATAGACACTTTCCTGCCATGACTCCTGGCCTCTGGCATAAACTGCAGGGAATGCAGGCCAGACATTACAAGAGCAGATACTCAAAGTAACAAGTTAATTCATAAGACAGTATAAATATATTTTAAAATCACTAATATAATAAAACATACTAACTTAGAAATGAATGTAAGTATAGTATCAAAGCACTGAAGGCAATAATACTTAGCCAGAAATGTTACAGTGTTACAGTGTCACAATACTTGGCAAAATAAAAATTAAAAAAAACTTTTCAATCCTTTTGAGTTCCTCCTTACATGTGCAGACATATCTGCCCTGTAGCAGAATAATGCGGGTTTTCCTGCCCTTTATTCCTATTGCCATACCTATTCCTAAAGTGGTTAGGCTGCTGTTTCAGCTGCAGGAGTGGAATAAGCTACAATTTCTCTACACTTTTTCCTTTATCCCAGCTACCCCTCTTCTGTTTCCTAGATTTTTTTTAACTCTTCCATTAAATGCTCATCTTAAATATATGAACATTGTGGTTCTTAACTTTCCTGCAGGACTCTACTCTTACTTTGTGCCCACACTGGCCTCTGTCCTTTATCATGTAATCAACCGCACCAATTGTATTCCTATTTTCCTTATTGATAGCATTCCTCCTGCGTCTGTGATGAGGGGACCCTTGGCTTTTTAGGAACCATCTTTATTTGTTTCAGCCCATACTATGCTTACTCTGTCATGCCACATTTACTTTCCATTATGTTCTTTGTCTCTTTCTTTTTACCTGGTACTTTAGTTCAATCCTAATCCTCTGTTACACTATATTTGTCACTGTTGTTCATTCTGTTTCAAACTATTTGTATAGTATAATGCGAGACATATACTGGTTTATTTTGCATTTTGTCAGACACTTACTTTTATTACAGCTCCTGTATTGGGCATTTGTAGTGTCAGCTGCCATTTCTACTGCTGTAAGTTATGTATGATTGTGGTGTATGGATAACTGTGATATATACTCTGCATCTGGAAAAATAAAACAACTTTGCTAAGTACCTTTCTAATGTAAGATAGGTTTGTTAAGCACTTCTCAGTAGTTTTAAGCTTTAGGTACTTGTGAGAGAACAAAACAGCATCCAAGGCAGTTTTACATCTTTAAAAGCTAGTATACACTTTGCTATCATATATAAAACAAGTGTTGCATAGCAAAGGTTCTAACAGCTATTATAGGTGTTCATTCAACAGGTAGACGCATTGCTTCTGTCAGCTGTCTGAGTGGCTGTGTTAAGTATTTTATTGTTTTCAAAACTGTAAAACTCCTCATACTCCATTGCTTCAACATATTTTTTCATAAATGGCAATATATTTAGCAGATAAAGCTACATGCATTACAAAAGAATTGTGGTTGGGTCTCTCTGATCATAACTTTTCTTATGTGTTCTTAATATGGGTGTCAAGATTCACCTGTCAAGCTTCAATCCACTCTTGAGGTAAATTTCCTGACGTCCATTTCTGGAACACATGATAACTTAGTTATGATCAGGTACCTGATCCTAATCCTCTGTGTTGTGTTGTGTTTGCTTTTATAGTTACTGTACTTGTCTTAGATGTTTTGCATGTCTTTTCTGCTGTAATATACTAATGTCCATAATTTGACTTGGCCTTGCAAAGGAGAGTAGAATTTTTTTGTATGTGGTAATTAGTCTTGACTCAGATGACTTTTAATTTATATTGCTTGGAGTGAGACCTTTAACGATAAGCTCAATGGGTCAATATCAAATACAAATAAATAGAATAAAATGTTTTATATATTTATAGATTCTTATTAGGCTGTTGACCCTAGAGGATCTTTAGAAACCTAGCCATATGTTCCCATGAAGTTTTTTGCCTTTGTAATTTCAATATAAAATTATTCACACCAGCACAATATTTACATGCTACCCCTTTTCATAAGGGACACGGATGCTTCTGCAAGGATAAATTTGTGGTTTCCAATACATTTATCTAGACTACGTTTCAATACAGTAAGAGAGGAACTTTTTATGTGAAGTGGAAGATTAATTCCAAAGAAGTGGAATTCTCTGGGATACATATCTATCCTTACTACACGTTCTATTTATGTTGAAGAATATATTAAGATCTCTTGAGTGGGTGTTTATATCAACTTTGGACTAGTGGATGAGCAGTAGATATGAGAGGATGGCATCGATTCAGGCTCTGTATGTGAGGCAGAGGTCACCCCCTCAATATTCTGTGTGATAGCGAGAATAGAGACAAGACTTTGAGATGATCAATGGAGTTCTTATGATTTAGGTCCTTGATTTTCTTGGTGAGGAAATGCTGTAGGCTTTGAAGTGATGTGAGAATTTGTTGTAAATGGAGCCACCTATACTGAGGTAGAAGATATAGCAAACCTCCTGGCTGATAAATACAGCTCTAACTTTACCCTTTTCTCCCCCTCAACATTCCTTCAGGAAATATCATCAAATATAACTCCCCTTACTATCACTAGGGAACAGGTCCTTAATGCTTTCTCTAAGACCAAGAACACTGCATCAATGGGCCCAGACAATATCCCAGGATGCCTTCTAAATAGCATGAAACATGACCTGTCAAGGCCTCTGGAATTACTATTAAACTGTAGCCTCCAAACAAGTTTCGTGCCTGGAATGGAGAAAGGCAACAGTCACCCTATGCACAAAGTGGGGCTATCTACAGGCCCTGGAAACTACAGACCCAAAAGTCTCATTAGCCTTATATGTAAAGCCATGGAAAGAATTATCATGGAGATGATCAGTAGAGATATAGTAAACCTCCAGACACTGGACCCAACCCAGTTTGGTTCCGTCAAGGGCAGATCATGCCTACTTAACCTGGTTTACTTCTTTGAAAAGGTCACCAAAGCAATGGATGAGAGCAAAATCATTCACACTGCCTACCTTGACCTGGCCAAAGCATTTGACACAATACCTCACTCAGGCATTGTTCACATACTCAAGAGGCTAGGTACACACCCGTATGTCACTCAGTAAATAGCCGACTGGCTCACAGTTAGAATTGGGGAGCCCACCTCTACAAAGAGGCCAGTCACAAGTAGAGTCCATCAAGATTTAGTCCTTGGACTGCTCCTTTTTGGCATTTACTTCTCAGAAGTTAAGGCCAATGTCAGTGGTCTCTGGCTGACTAAATTTACAGATGATTGCAAATTAGGAGCTGTCATTGAATCTCACACTGACACAAATGTTCTCCAGGAGGGGCTGACACAGACAAACAACTGGTGGCAGAGCCATGGACTAAAACTAAATATCAAGAAATGCTTAATAGTATCCTTTGGGAAGTCATCCATCACTGGTAACTATCATATTAGCAACACACCCCTTATAGTTGACCCAGTAGGCAGGGACTTAGGGACACACATAGATAGTAATCTAGCCTTTGACCATCGTGTGTCTACAGTAGTGAGGGAATCATTCTATTTTGTGCAACTTATAAACAAAGGCATGCTATCTAAGTCCAAGGAAGTCATTGTTCCACTGTATTTGGCATTCATCAGACCTATCATTGAGTACAACACCCCCCTTTGGTATGTACCTAACCAGGCATATCCAACAACTGGAACATCCAGAGGTTCTTCACTAAAAGAATACAGGGCATAAGTAAAATGTCCTATGCAGACCACCTCAAGGCCCTATTCCTGTATTCTGTCTCCTACAGGCTTTTGAGGGGAGACCTATGTTTGGCATACAGGGAATTGTCAGACCCCACTCTAATGGACCTCCTGCATATCCACAAAACAAACAGGACCAGAATTACCCATTCTAAAGACTTAAACCTTGCCTATGATATAAATAGGACCTGCTGGAGAGATAGGTAATTATCCCAGAGACTACCTTGTCTATGAAAAAGACCCCCATCTAAGTGAAACAGAGTCTTCCCTAACCCAATTCAAGTGTAACTTGGACAATTGGATAGGAAACCAGAAATTCATCCCTGGTTTGGCACCTATGCATCTAATGGACACAGGTAACCTGTAAATGGCTCATCCCCCAAGCCCATGCTTACACTTATCAAGGGTAACAGAACTTCTCAGTGATTTGAGATGCATGGCTAGGCTTAAAAAGGCCCCTGTGGTCATTATCCTAGTAAACACCTATGAACCTATGAAGTGTTTGGACAGGTGTCTGCCAAAGGGAGCATTATACTTAATGTCTGGCCTAATCAGCAATAAATACAGTGCAATAATCACACCCCTGGATGCCAACCCTATACTAATAAGTTAAATAATGAAAAAGGACTTTCTTACAATAGTGGACATGTGATGACTGATGGACAGTTCACTGTCTGCATAGGTTCCCAAATCATTATTACTTGATGGATTTTCAGGGGTGCATTATAAATGTGACAGTTGCAAGGGATGTCATACTTGTCAAATTATACTATTAAACATTGTTTGTTATTTAGTTTTAGTCCATTGTTTTGACACCAGTTATTTGTTTGGGAAAGGTCTTCCTGGTGTCCTTTGGAGAGTTAATAATTGCACCTAGTTTACAGTCATCAGAAAATCTAAATGACAGTACAATACTTATAGTCATAATGTACTGTTATTCCATTTAATACACATACTAACTGAGCATTAATGTTAACTTTAGTTTTTTTATCTTATAAAGCACTGTTGTAATCATATACTCCTTTTTCCTCATTTTATCAGTAGAACAAGGAACAAGAATCTTCTTGAAATGCTTCTGCTTTTTTATTCTGTTTCTGTAATTTGGTCTTTTGGACTTCTACTTCCATGGCCTTACAGAGGCTGAACTAGACTGGGAAAGTGTGTCATATTTCAGGCTCCTACCCACTTTTCAGATTCTACAAGCCTACTTGAACCTGGTGGGTTAGGATGTTCAGTTATATAATCAAAACCCTGGAGCAGCTGATTTTTAACTGCACATTTTATTTAGTAGTGTTCATGGCTCAGGAATCTGAACTTTTCTATTCTATATTACTCTTTTTCCAAACCTGACCCTTCTTACTGTTAAGTTTCTGTTATAAGAACATCTTGCTAGCTTTGTGCATGGTATATTGTGACACATTTTTTAAAACACCATGCTGCTACAGATGCCATGTTTCTTTACTAATCTGCTTAATGTTATGCAACAACATGAGTACATATTTTAAAAATGTTAGCAGATATGAAAGCCTAAGTACACAGTTTTGAAATGTTAGCAGATCTGAATGCTTATAAGCAGCATAACACTATTTGTTTCTGCAGGATGCAAATTCTAGACAATGTATATATATATTTTTAAAATAATCACAGAAAAATAAATAAATATGAGTCTAAGGCATTACAGATTTAACTTATAAGTGAAGAGTGAAATTTGTATTCTGCCAAGTCAAAACAAAACTATAACAAAAGGCTGAGTGAATTAAAATATCTCAGAATTTTGTTAACCATGTAACACATATTAGGTACTGGCATCTTCTTAGAATATACAGAATACAAAGCTCATACATGGTTAATAAATTAATTTAAAAATACTACTATTAAGGAATTCTGTACTTAATGTACTAAAAGGAACACAAGAGTAAAATGTAATAATTCAATGCAAAATCCGGAAACAATGTAGAGAAAATAAAAATGGAAATAACTTTGTATAATTTACTATTTCTATGGGTACTGCAATGCTAACACACACGCAGAAGCACACACACACACGCACACACACACACACACACACACACACACACACACACACACACACACACACACACGCACACACGCAGACACACGTGCACACATACACACACACACACACACACACACACACACACACACACACACACAAACACACATATGTTTAGACAACCACTCCTTAAAGAAAATATTTGCTTTCTCCAACACATACACTCATATATACATAAACATAAACACAGACACATACATACACAGACACCACACATGCATTTATTGAATAATGGTCTTTTTCTTTGAGATTTCAATTTTGTATTAAAATGTTTGGTAAGCTGGTGTTTCAGTTTTATAATCTGGATAGGACAGGTTCTAGTAGTATGTGCATTAGTAACCAGTCACCATATGTCACTGTCATTTAAATCAAAGTAAAGAAAACACATACCTTAAGTACATAGAGTGGATATAATCCTGTGATAGGAATCAAGAATAGTATGGATGTTGTAGGTATGGTTGCTGCATGAAAAGCCATAGGAAAAGATACTGGAAACCTTCAGCTTGAATATTCTGAGATGCTGAGTTTTTTGACAGGATAGACTCTCGAATATGTCATTTAATTTTTGAAAGGATATGTATTTCTGAGAAGCAGCTAACCTAAAAAGAAGATTGAAAATTGAAGTTAAACCGTAAGGAGATATTTATTTATTTACCGGGAAAGTCTAACTTGGAACAAAGACAGTTTTCTGCAGAGGCCTAGGAAGAAATGCTCCAGACACATGTCTTTATAACGTGGGAGGAAACCCACATAGAGGACATGCAGACTGCACAGAAGGCACCCCAGCTGGGAATTGAACCGGAGAACCTCTTGCTGTGAGGCAGCAATGCAATAGCTGCACCATTACTCCATCCGATATATAATGGGTGATGGGGTAAACTTTTTTTTCCTGTGGACCGGATAGTATGCATGTGATGTGGTTTTCATAAAGAGCTGGCAAATAAAATAATAGCTGAAGGAGAGCACATAAATGAACCTAGAAAGTAGTAGCTGCATATAATATAGACTGCACTGTATTGTATATAATGGTTAAGTGTAGGAGAAATTAAT
Source organism: Protopterus annectens (assembly GCF_019279795.1). Lineage (NCBI taxonomy): Eukaryota > Metazoa > Chordata > Ceratodontiformes > Protopteridae > Protopterus > Protopterus annectens. Next base: position 237,058,867 of record NC_056730.1, on the reverse strand, counting down.
AGATATAACACACCCTTATCTGTTGATGTCAGTGATTATGTTACAGGGTTTCTAGCTGAGGGTAGGTCAACACTGACAAATTCATTGTACAACCTAGAAACCCTTGGAGTTTGGAAGGTATATAGAAAATGTGGCATTCAGTGGAAGATGTGGAGATGCATGGGTTCTACTGAAATTGCTACCTGGGACTGTGTACATAACAATGCATTTGTTACTTATGGGCTCAGAGTTGAACCCTGATGCACTCCCACACCCACTGGGAACCTCTCTGTATGACTGAACATTGTTCGTACTTGAATTATTGGATCTTTGTACATAGCCTGCACTAATTCTACCAGCATTTCTCAGACTTTGATCCAATGCTGGATTGCCCAAATCAGCTTCCTTGGGACCTTGTCATATGCTTTCTCCAGGTCTAGGAATGTCCAATTGGACTCCTTTCTCATTTCTAGCTCCTTCTCTACTGTCTATCTCATTGCAAACATTAGGTCAGTTGTGATGCACCTTGATCTGAATCTGAACTGCTCATGTCCCATTTTACTTTCTACTACTCTGCATATCTGTTTATCAATCACCTTGTCCAGAACCTTCATGCAATGTGACATGAGATTGATACCTCTGTACTGCCCACAGTTGTGGATGTCCCCCTCCTTTGATCTTGTACACTGGCACTAGTGTGCTTATTCTCCAGTCATCTGGGATACACGCTTCTCTCCACAATCCTATGAGTGCCCTCAGAAGCCATTTGTCCCTTATCTCACCCTTCGTCTTTATCATATTTCATCTGAGCCTGCTGCTTTCTCTGACTTCATTTTCTTTAACGCTTTTCTTACTTCTTCTAGGATGGGCTCCTCTTCTACCCTCATTGTAGACTATGGATGTGACTCAGATATAGCTGGATTTAGTTTTATATAGCATAGGTATACAGGGGTGTGCAGGGAAGCTAATGTTTGAATGAAAAAGTGGTGGTTGTAAAGATGTGCAAGGCAGTGTTATAGCAGTTTCTGTGAATAAGCAAGTGTCCGCAGGTTAGGGTTGGAGTAAAGATTAGGCAATGGGTGCTGCTTTACAGAAATGCTCTTTCATTTGAGCATATTGCGGCTCAGGGTGGGTCTGACAGATATTTGCTACTGTTGCTTCCTAGTTCAAATGCACTGAGTCTGATGGATAAGGCATATTTTATCCACCACTAGGCTTGTCTGATGGCTCCATTGTCTTTGGCTATTTGGTCCATTTGGTTTGTTGGGGGTGAGAGACAGATAGTTTGTTGGGCTGGTGAGAGTCATACAACTCATTTTTTCCTCCCTGCAGCACCTTATCAGCCCATTTATTCTCCTTAAGGCAGGAGTCAGGTGGTACAGAATCCACCATCTTCTAGGTCCTGTAGGCTAGCCTATCCCTCTCCCAGTGAATCATCTCTGTCTGTCATGTCGCCTGTCTTAGTTCCACAACTACTGCCTGCCAGGCAGAGTGTGACTCTGTACACTGTCCCAGGTACTTTCATATGCAAAGGGCAATTCAATCTCAAACGCTCATGTTCTACAGGTGCAACATCTTGCACTTCCATTAGGTGCCATCCAAGTGTTGAGACAGAGCCACAACCTTCACCTAGGTTGGGCAAGTCTGCAGCATCTGTTCAATCCAATCTACCTTTGCCAACTCAGTCATACACTTGAGATGCTAATGAAACTCCCCTCGCCTAGGCTGAACTCAGGGATTTATCCCTCTACACCATTGAAGCTGGCTAATGAATAAGGCATTTTTGAACAGGGGATAGTAAATTTTTGTGATTAACCTGTCAGCTAAATTATTTAGTTGAAATGTAGCTGTATCCTCTACAGATAATCATTTAGCATTCTGAACCATGGCACAGTAGTGTTCTCTTTTACAGGACAAATGAATCAAGTCAGAATTTTGTTTTTAGTAGTTTGAATTAAGGTGATGTTTCAAGAAGGATAAAGAGCAACGAGTGACATATCTGAGGCTTGGTAGTAGTACACAAATAGCAGTTGCTATTCTTGCATCAGGAGTTTAAAGGTGAGCAGTTCTGTATAAGTAAATGTGCTGCCTACATCTGCTTCAGTGTGCCTATAAAAGGGCAGGTTTCTATCAAGAAATACCCTTAGGTACTTTTATTTGGGTGGTATAGTAAGCAGGAATACCTTTACCATCAGTAATAACTAATGCTGTTGCAGCTGGGGTCTGGTTTTAGTTTCTGCTTAGTTCCAAACATCACTGTTTGGACTTTTGTGTTAATGGTTAGGATGGTTACAAACCATTTTCATAGACTCCAAACATCATGTTGTAGGTAAATCTGTAGAATTACTCAGGTATTTTTGGCAGTAGTGATGTCTGTCTCACCTGGATAAGATATTTAGTCTATATCATGCAGATTGCATGGTAGAGCATTTACAAACGGAGAGAAACCAGTACAGGAAGACGTGTTGAACCTTGCAAAGCACCGCTGGTGGGGAGTTTAATTCTGCCCTAGCCACATATAATGGGGCTACATCTTTATCTCATATAAATGTATAGGTACTAACATTAATTTCAGATGCAGATGTAGTCCCATTATATGCTAGCAGGACCCAATAATTAAAACTAGCCACGGTGGTGCAGTGGTTAGCATTGTCACCTCACAGCAAGAGACTCTCCAGTTCAATTCTCGGCTGGAGTGCCTTCTGTGTGGAGTCTCCAAGTCCTCTCCATGGTCAAATGATGTCTAAAGACATGCAGGTAGGTGTGTGCATGAATGGGTGTGCCTTCTTTGAAGGCTGGGTCTTGGGCTGGCAACTTGGCACTGTAAAATCCACTGCCAATTATTAACAGACCGGGGATCCAATGTGGCGACCCCTAAATGGGAAAAAGCCGAAAGTTCCCAATAATTAAAACTAAACAATGACAACAACCTTCTCTGAATACCACCTAGGGAGCATACGAAATGCTGAGCAATAAAGATTGTATGCAAAGTTATTTTTAACAACTTCTTTTTTTTGAAGTTTTGCTCTCATTATTCAAAGCAGTATTTCTGATTATATATATTTAGAAAGATATCTAGTATAACTATGGATTACCTCCTGCAGGTATAGCCTAAGGCAATGTGACCAAAAGTCCATTACCAACTAAGAAGGTAAAAACTCACAGCTTTGGTCTCAGCTAATTAATAAACACACTTGTGATAGGAACAGCACCAGAGGTGAAAGAGGAAAGCTCACTGTTGCAGGTAGGATTTAGATGGGGAAAACTGATGAGCACACAGGAAGTGCATGCCACAGAGTGCATGCATGTGTTAAGATGCAAGTGGGCAGGAAAAGTGGCATATTACTTTAACGGGACCACTGCAATGATTAAATCTTCTTTTTAGCATAAACATGAGCTTGAAATAGTAGTATAGGACAGTAGGAAAAAAGGAGCAGCAAACAGAGGATAATGGATAATACACAAGAGAACCAGGGAAGGTAATGATGGGTGTGGGGAGAAGGCAGGTACAGCTTTTTTGTGGGACAGGTGAGGGAACCTAGGAAAAGATGTAAGTGAAGGTGAAGGTATGGTAAGTGGCTGAGGGTAGGGGCAAATGCTCAAAAGTGTAACAGACAAAGTTTGAATGTGGAGACTACCTCACTGAGGGTGGGGGTAATCAATGGATTCAGAGACATACATAGAAAGAGAAGACAATCTGTATGGGGAGGATTGGATAACAAAAAGAGAAAGTCATTGACATGCAAGGGAGGAGAACACCAGAATGAAGGATAGGGTGGGTATGGTCTTCCATAATGTGGTACTCGTGCAATACCCAATGGTATGCCAGAGAGTACCCTTATCACCCTCCCAGCTAGGCCCTGTCTGAGGTGTTGATGGTAGGAGCAGGCAGTTGAATTTACCAGCTGCAAGAACAGCCATTCCAAGTGGCTGACACAGGCTTCTAGCTGCTGGTCTAACATCTTTACCTTCATCACCACCCTCTCCCTGCATGTAAGAAAATCACTATCCTCCCAACAGTACCACTGCAGTGCAGGGAGCAATGACACTTCCAGTTAGTGAACCCCTACCAAGGGTGAATGAGATGGCACCTGCCTTTTACCTACTGCAGCTACCAGAAATGCAGCCAAGGATGCAGATTTTAAGTTGCAAGGGATGGTTGGACCTGTTATGAGACTGTCGACTTTGGCCATGCCATGGGCATTGTTGTTGCAACTGCTGCACAGGAAAGAAAAATAAATTGATAGAAATAGAATAAAAAACATAAAACATTTGTAAAACAAAGGATAGTGAGAAAGGAAGTGTGTGGGGGGCATTTGCATAACATCAATATAATTCATTTATGAAACACATGTAATGAACAAAATTATACTATATATAGGAATATTACTATAGGAATATTATCTACCCACAAAAATTCAAGGTTGCTATCAAAAACTATCTGAACAGTTCTTGTATCTGTCACTGTAATCAGCCTCAATAATTACCTCGTTAGTCCCATACCCTCCTTTGGAACTAACTCTGTAACCACCCCTATGCTCCTTACCTCTCATAACCTTCTCACACCCAAACCCTCTTTTTCTCCCTTGCATACTCCCAAGCTAGATCTCAGGTCCTTATCACTTCACAGCCAATTACTAATCCCCACCTACCTCCTCCATAAGCTCCTATGTAAGTAATCCCCAGTCCCTCCAGTCCTGTCTCAGTTACAGCTCCTCTCCCAGTCTTACCCCATCCTACACCTACAAGGGTTATACCGCTCGATTTCAGTTGTACATGATTGTATATAATTCCTCATGTAAATATCTTGTATATCTACAACTGTGTTCTCAGTGTATCTCTGTAACTTACTACATAACTTACAGTAGACCTTTAGATTATTCTTTTTTGTACCATTGTACTTTTCTAATATTCTGTATCTATGTACTCACTATACTACTTGTTTGTAATCACTTGTGGATCTTTTCTCTCCGGGCCTCCGCTGAAAAAGGGCTTCCACACTGTCGGACTAACCAGTCAACAAATGTCAAATAGATGAATAAATAAATCTATGTAGATATATGTACTGTGGTATACATCTACAATCTGACTAACTGCATGAATGTATGATGTAAAACGCAGCTGTTCTATCTGAATAGGATAATCGCAGGTAGCTGCCCTGACATGTAGCTGTGCCTATGACCGTTGTTGTTAAGATTACTAATTTGCCTATAAAATGCTGGGACAATATGCTGAGTGTGTGGCCACCTGGCTTTGTGTACCTATCTTGCTATCTAATAATTGCAGGCATACAGGAATCAAACTACAAAGGTCACACACAAACAATCTCAGTAACTGTACTGTTCATAATCTGAATAGCATATTCAGGCCCCTCTATGAATACCTGTACATCAAAAGTCACCCACACTTGCCCATCCAGGATGCCGCAAGTGTGCTGCTTTAAGATACCTAAATGCACTAATAAACATTTTAAATACAACTTGTAATTACAGAAAGAAATTAAATAATTATTACCCCTGTGCCTAGAAAATTCTCCCATCCTCTTCCGATATAGAAGATGATTCAACCATATGACCCCTGGAGATGTAAAATAAAATGTACTATTTAGTAACATGTCTACAACCCATACTATACTATGCACAATAGCTATATATCTCACTGTAGACTGGACTGACACTTATTCTACCCTCTTCTTCTCATAGACAAAGAATGTCAGGATGGGGCCTCTGCAGGTCACTGTGGTGGTACCTGCACTGCTCATCAGAATGGCGTATGCCAGTGGCATCATATACTATTCTGTGAAGACTGTTCACTACATCCACTTTAGAAAGGAAACCCACAGAGAAGTCCCCAAGCAGATGCAGTCAATGACCCTTATGCAGCAGATATAGGAAGAGTTTAGGCTCCTTGCAGCACCAGAGGGGCAATCTGCCACACACAGTGCCATTAGAAGCCAATGCCTTTCAGCAGGTCTCATTCCAAACAAGTATTGCTGGTATCTCACGATCACAACCTTTGACTTTTTGGCACGTCAAGCAACATAGGTCATCATAGTAGTGTGACCTATGGCTGGGTGTCCATAATGTAGTGAGGACAATGTTGGCATGTCAGTGTGGTACAAATGTGTCAAAAATCTCATGACATGAGTGCAATATGTGTCTGGTGTCATGCTTAACTATTAGAGTAGATCTGGTCTTTACTGTCTCCATCAGCTACAATATAACATGTAGAAAGACATCCATGTTGGGGTCATCAACTTGTCATGCGTGCTTAGTATGCACTGTAGGTTAACATGTGTTCATACAAATCGAGAGAATCTGTTAGCATGACCAGGTCTAGAGGCATTATTTGGTAATATTCATTGAGTTAGCACTCATTAACATAGCTACTATACTCAGTAGCTCAAGTTTACAAGAAATAAGGTGTGTCTGTGCCCAGGAGCGTCTTAGCACTAATGAAAATTCCCAACTGGCAGTCTACCAATTTGCAGACCCAGGTGCACAGACACTTTTTAATATCAGGAGTTACATTTCTACTCTGTGAGGCAAGTTTGACCTGTTTAAGACTGCACTTAGCTGCTCTGCTTCCAGCATATAATGGTTTGCAAACATTCTCAGGCAATGTGTTGTTTGAAAGTGTGTGGCAGCCAGCATCTGTAAACTGCAGCTGCATTCAAGTGTAGTCATGTCAGGTGTGTTATTCAAAAGGGGGTTACTTTGGGTCAAAAGACTAGAAGTAAATAAGCAATTCATCAATAAAGTTCTTTGCCATAGATTATGAGAGTAATTTGCACTGTTGTTGTTCTTTTGGCTTTTTCCCGGTAAGGGGTCGCCACAACAGAACTCTGGTCCGCTAATGATTGGCAGTAGATTTTTATGAAACGCCGAGGTGCCAGTTCGACTCCCAACCTTCAACGAAGGCATGCCTATTTACGCACACATGTCTTTCGAATGTTACCCAACCGCGGGGAGGACATGCAGACTCCACACAGAAGGCATTCCCAAGCCAAGCCGAGAATCGAATGGGAGAACCTCTTGCTGTGAAGTAACAACGCTACTGCTGTACCACCGCGGAATGTATATGAGAGTCATTTACACTGTCAGTATGAAATAAAATTTTACAAATGTGAGGTGTGCTTGCTGTTGTTGTTTGAGTGCATGTACAGGTCACTGTAAATGTCACAGTACAGGTAGGCCCTGATTAGTTTAATTGCAGTCCTGCACATATTCTCACATGTATGCTCTACTAGAGAGTGCAAGGACAGTTTTCTTAGGGGTCAGGGCAAAAATCTGGTTTATTCAGCAGCATTATGTAATATATGTGTACATAAACTGTGGAGGAGATTATATTAAGTCTTAGGTATATGTAGTTTGAAGTCTTGCCGCATTACAAATTGCTGTGTAATCTAAGTAGCTGGTCCTTTGGCAGTGACACTCCTGCAGGACACAAAACACACAATATGTTGTTGTAGCTGCTAGCCACAACATTCAACTAAACTGCTCAGCTTTACAACAAAGACATGCCATGGACAAGGTCAGCCACAGTCAGTCATCACACAGATGATACCTGACAGCAGTGTTTTGTTGGAAGTCATTGCCTGATGTCAACTGCAGGCTGGAAATCCCATGTATACTGGCCACCTCTTGAGCACAATGTTCTAAAGCTATTTGAAAACTATAGGTAATATGCAGATGTTTGTGTTGCAGACTACACAGAGCACACATACACACACACATAATGAGCACCCACCAGCAACATACAGGCCAGTAGAATAAATTGTGATGTATGTATGACATGTACTGATATAAATATCTTTCCTCACACAGCATTATGACTGCCGAATACAAACCACAAAATTGCAAGTTTTCTTATGCACAGAATGAGATCCTGTTGTAGGCCCTCCATCTCTGCAGTCAGCAGATAACAAGCCATGATAAATATGACCAGCCCTCAATTATATAAATACTGTTGGTGATCAGGGCAGAGAATAAAATCAGGTCAGAAACCAGGCCACTGATATGATAAATGCTGATAAGGAACATATCACCCACCTGGGGAAGGTGGTGATATTTGCTTAACAAGTCCACACTTAATGTGACCCCAAAAATAGAGTAATCCATGTTAAATGCTCAAATGCTGTAAAGGCAAGATGCATAATAAATTGTATATCTTGTTTATGTATCCATTTTTTCTGAGCTAACTGCCAACCAACAGCCCATCAGCTTTTAATTTAATTTTCCACCCAGGATGTAACATGTATGATGACAATTTTCTTTTCTAAACACAGAGAACAGAGACCAAAATCTACCATTTTTAGCAACCAACAGCCTTTCCTTTTATTCTCTCTGCAGTTTGAGAGCTTATCAACCCATTCATTTCCCTGTAGGGCAAGAAGTGATTGCAGCAGACCATATTGGCAACAACCATACTTATTTATTGAATTTATTTAGTTAGTTAGTTAGTTAGTTAGTTATTGTTTTGCTGTATGGTGCATAGGCTCTAGTTTCTTAATTTACACTAGGTTAGTCCCACTAGGCCAATTACCTCTTTTCAGTGTATACCCAAATAACGCCAATGGGATATTTTACATCCATTGCAGTGTCAGTACTGGAACAGAGTCCAAACACTCTGCACCAAAGGTGAGTATGCTGCCTGTTGAGCTACTGAGACTGTGCATTCTACTCAGATTACTTGCAAGACTACTGATCTCCAAACCATGATCTCTGCAACAGCTGATTGGTTTTACCCATAATGTCAGACTCTGTACATGTTTACTACCATGAATGCTGGTCCCAGCCATATATAGCACAGGCTACATAGCAGACACTCAACCACCATTGTTTTTTTGCTATTGGCATACCCACCTGTACCAGTAAAACTCCCAGACACCACTGGCTATCAAGGCTTCAGTGGGGCTAGCTTCCTCATACCCTGGATGGGCAAGCTGATTTTGGCCTCTCATGTTCATTCACCTCTGCCAACTTCTCAGTGCCAGAGCCGTTAATTGATTTCATGTCATCTGGGTCATAGTTATGGCTGCACCTCCCTATTCCTTCGTACCAGACTAATAAATCATATAGCTGATGAGAATTGTTTTTTTTTTTTTTTCAAAACACACAGAGCAAAATCTACCTGTGAACCATGAAAAATCACCTTCACTGTGTGTAATAAGTCACTTTTGGAAAAAAGTATTATAAACACCTCCTACAACAGACACTTCTCAAATAGAAACTACTACCACATGCAAAGACTTAGGATTATATACAGATTATATATTAGAATTTGCAAAACAAAGTATTATAGTCCCCACTAAAGCAATGGTGAACTTTGAAGCTATACTACACTTTATTACATGCAGAACAGCAGAATCCACATCAGCCTGGTACTCACACAAAATAAAACACAGTAAAATAATAGCATTAACACAATTCAAAGCTACAAAATATGTTGAAAGAAATTTAAACATCTTGAAATTTCTTCCTTATAGGTAAAGACTTGAAAGACTAAAAACATCCCTCATAATTATTGTGCACCACTGTGTAAGCTGTTAGGTCATAAAATGGTGTATCGTGTGTCAAAGTCCTTTGTGACTCACAGAAGAAGCTGTACAATGGGGTTCAAGGCCATTGTACTCAATTGTACCACACAGCAGAGTTCCCTGCAGTGTTGGTAACTCCGCTACCACAACTACTGTTTACCCCCCCCACTAGTAATGTTGCCAAGCACCCACCAATGGGATCACACAGAATGACATTTCCTGTTATTGTTATTATAGTAATTACCCTAGCTTTGGTTGTCATGTTTGTTGATTGAAATGTTGTTATGAATTAGTCAAAGGCTTGATAGCAAAGCACATTGTAGCAGGTGAAGCTACATGCTAATATATTCAAAGCATACCTTACTACATAGTTGTTCACTTCTGTGATGTGTCACAGTATTGTGCCACATAACACAACACAGTGCAACAGTTGCTGGACTGTAGACGGGACAGGGAATGAATTGGTACTAAAGCACTAAGTACACCACTGTATATCTGCTCTCTTGTGTATCATTCATGAAAAGTAGGGGTCTTTTGTATACACAAGGACTGTGATGTGTAGCTATGAATTGTGACCCTGAGAGACAGTATACTAAACACATTGTGCAGATCATTTGTATGCTTTTTGTAGTATGTTCATAAATTCCAGACCCCTGTTGTAGGTTACAAGATGTTCTGATCCTTGTATACTCTTACTCAGTGACTGCATAACTAAACTTTTAGATTATAAATTAAACAGCAAGATATTTTAGAGTACATACGGCATGAAAATGCAAGCATTGTCTGCTTTTCTAACAGAAAATTCTAAATTTGGAATTAATCAGGATACAAGGCCAGAAATGCTATGTCACTGTATATCATTAAAGTTAAGCTTGATGATGAAATAGGAGAAAGAAATATGGCATACTATCATGTAAAATAGTCAATGCATTTATTGGCTAAAAGAGTTTGAATTTAAAATTAAAATTCCTGTTTTCCACTTCTATTGTTTATGTGTATTAGTCATTAGAATGGTTGTGTAACTGTCATGTCTTATTCTTTTTATACTTAAATTGCGTCTGTACTATGATGGCAAGCTGACGCCTGAAATTTTGTTTAGGTTACACTTGTGTTTCTTAAATGACAATAAAGATTTCTTTGAATCTTTGAATATAACATCTTGTATCACTGATACTTCCTTCTATTTAGAATAACACATATGCACTAGCATTGTTCACTATTCAGGCTTTTCAAATGACAAGTGTAACAAATTTGTAATTTCTACATTGCATGCTCCTTTTATTCACTGACATACCAAGTCTCCTAAACCAAGGTGGTCTAAAGTAATTGAGGGCACTTCTATCATTGGCATAAACATGGATATTAGTGTCTGATGATCTGTGACCTGTGTAAAATGCTGCTCCATACAATTTTAATGTAATTTCCTCTCTCCCAGATCAAATGAAGGATATGAAACCTAATTCATTCCAGTCCTTATTTATCTATAACTTACTCTAACTAACTTAAATACTACTCTTTGATTAATGCAAGCATTATTCACCACTTATAATTTACCCAATCATTTTCAGTAAAACATTACATACCTCATTTAAGTCCTGCCTTCTTTAAAACTTTATTCCTCCCCTAACCTAAATACTAATCTTGAATCCAAACTAGACTTTGGTTAAATTTGCCACTAACTCAACACATAGAATCCACCACTGACAAGCCTTGAGACAACTTAACTGGCTCAAGCTAAATAAGACCGTAAAACAGTCAGAACTGATATCTGCATATAAACGTATATACTAGCCAGATAAATGCCCCCACACTAAAAAATTATCTTACTGTCTTATACCCCTTCAAGGGACCTCCGCTCAGCTGACAAATTCTTATTAAAATCAACTAAGTCTAATAACTCATCCAAAGACTCACTTTACCCTTGCTATGTCTTAAAGATATGGAACACAATCTCAAAACACATGAAACTCACTGATAAACAAGCCTGATCAAAGTACATCTGAATAAATCCTGGTTATGCTGATGGTCAGCACCAGGCTGACGCTTCAATGTCTAAATATTTCTTTCACTTTTCTTCCCCGTCTTAACCTTCTCCATTTCCAGTCATACAAATCTCTTCCTCTCGCATTTTCTCACTTCACCCAAATCTTTTCTAACTTGTTAACTCCTCTACCACAGTCTAAACTCTAGCTGTACACTCAAACTGTCTGTACCTCCTTGCAGTGCTTAATTAGATACAGCCTATATTATAAAAGTTAATACTTTACAATAATTCTGTAATATGTATATATATATATATATATATCTATATATATATATATATATATATATATATATATATATATATCTATATATATATATATATATATATATATATATGTATATAGAATCACTACTAAATACCGAACGCCCAAAATCCCGACGCATAAAACACCGAGACCACATGCCCGAAACCCCACAATACCGAATATGTAAAACCGCGATATTCAAAATCGCGAAGGTTACACAACCAAATAACACACACACCTTCCCCCCACAGCCAAACAATGCATCCTACACTAGACATAGGCAGTACCCCCACACTCCCCAACTTTATTATTCTAACTCCGAGATTGCACAGACACACAAGGCAAATTCACACCCACACATTACAGTCCCTCACACACACACACCACAGTCACAACATACATTTACACATACTACACCCCTCACAAACACACACACACATACTTACCTGAACCACAACACCAGAAGCGCTAACGCAAAATCCCTTAACATTGGGATTTTGCATTTTGCGCTTCTGGTCTTTTGGTAATGCAAGGTTTCGGTCATCTGGTCTCAGTATCTTCAGCATCAGGATTTTGACCGTTCTGTAATCCATAGTGATTTTATATATATATATATATATATATATATATATATATATATATATATATATATAAACTATATATATATATATATATATATATATATATATATATATATATACACACACACACAGACACACACATATATATATATATATATATATATATATATATATATATATATATATATATATATACATACACAAAATAGGTGACTGTAATTAGAGCATTTCTCCACTTGCCACTACTGAAAATGGGCTTTGCCCAATTGGACTATCCCAATTTACAAAGACAAACAGATAAATAAAAATTGTTTGTTTGTGTCTTTCGGCTTTTTTCCGGTTAGGGGTCGCCACAGCAGAACTCTGGTCCGCTAATGATTGCCAGTAGAGTTTTACGTGCTGGCTTGCCAGGCCTAACACACAACCTTCAACGAAGGAACGCCCGTTCTCGCATGTCGCCACACAGAAGATGCTCTAACTGAGGATCGAACGGGCAACATCTAACTGTGAGGCGACAATGCTACCGCAGCACCACCACCGCAGTAAACAGATAAATAAAAATAAAGGGCATAATTATATTCAGTTTTAATGAGTGAGCTGAAATCAAATATAATTGCTGTTTGTATAATATCCAGGAGATTACATAACAGAGCAATGCCAGTTTCATATAATATTGTGCTGCATGTTACACTTATGGGGAAAACCACTGATCAATATGGGTAAGCATTTTATCCACTGAGATCATATTCTTGTTCTCCTCCAAGAAGCATTTGCAGTTCTTCAACTGTATGGAGTCAGATGCATTATATACCAACGCGTTTGGTAAGGTAAATAACATCTAGAAATGAAGTAGGAACATGTGGTAATACTTTACTAATCCAAAATATGACCTGTACTGTGACACATTCTGGAGTCGTAGCGCTGCAATAGGAATCAAACTTTTATCTTGTAATCATTTGAACTATTTCTATTAATTGGATGCCCAGAGCAAGATATGTTCATTTTAAGAAAAAAAACTCTTCAGTTTTCTCTAATTGTTCTAACTACTCATACCCATTAAATCTGTCTTGGACACATTGCAGTTTTCTGCAAGCTCTTCCTCATTTCTCCCTGCAACAAGATGTCTTCAAAGTAGCATTAAATGTTGGGAATCCCTTGTAACATCTACTATATTGCCAGTTAGAAAACAGGAAACACAGATAAAACTGCAAAAATGAGTTATTCCTACTCAAACTTTTCCATATGTGTGTCAGCTATCAGCAATCTATTGTGATATTTTCTGTCTCCATTTTAAGACAGCCTTATGCCAAACCAGTTTTATTGAGCTTCTTCAATTGTTACATAAGCAAAGTGCTTAAAACTGGCATAAGAGTAACCTTAAAATCTCACATGTGAACACCCCAGAACTGCGTCTACTTATAACTGCTGCTGTAGGTGTATCATGTTCACTACATTTTGGTTTTAATAATGTCCCAAAATGTTCCAAATTCTGTAATTCCAGCTCTTTCTTTGATCCAAGAAACATGACCTTGCAATAGCCTTGAGAAGTTTTGGAATACGATGCTATTCTAATTCAGTTTTTGCCTTCATGTCTGTAAGTATTCCTTTCCAGTCTACAAATATGTGTTTGACGAATAATGACAGTATTTTGATGGAATGTTATGTGTTTACTTATTTATTTATTTCACCAGAGGCCAGAGGTCTATTTTGGACCATATCTTGTAATAGGAATAAGTACAACAACCTAAATAAAATAATATAAAATACAAGAGGGGAAATACAAAAGTTTCAGTGTTGTAAGCTGAAGTCTGTCTTACCTACTCCTTTCCAAGCAGTGGTGACCATTTTTATATTCAACTTCATACTTTGAGTTGGAGAAAAGTATTCTCAAGTATTCGCATCCAGTAATATGTCTGATTTCTTCAGTGATACCTGGCAAAATAACCTTTGTCTCTCACTTGCTCTTTTTTAATGGAAGTCAATACCTGTTTATACTGAATAACTAAGTTTTATTCAGTACTCATTTGCAAAGCTACTACTTCTTATACCAAGATACCCAAATAACCTGTTTTTAACTGAATTACTGTTTTTTAATGCTGCTTCTCCATTTGCTGATTGACTCTGCATATTATTTTTAATTGTGGGGTATGTTGAGCAGAATTAGATAAATATATTGCAATATAACTAAAGATGCTAACTAAAAAAGAAGCAAGACTATAAATCACCTAGTTGGGATTGCAGTCCTGCTTCTTGGTCTCACCATGTAGTTACATATAGCACACATATACCTCTCAAACTATTAGCACAAAAAACAGGACGAAGCCTAAAATAATGGGGGTACAAAGGGCCAAAAATAAGGAAAGATTTTAAATATTGCAATTGTAAGCTTAGAAATCTGTTGGAATAGCAGGGTTTGAGTTAGTATGTATTTTTTGAAGTAGATAAAGTCTGAAACTCAAATGTGCTGTGACACCCATGCACTGGCCCAGTAATCAAGGAGCCTCACTCCTCACCACTAGCACCAGTGAGGGGCATGCACATCAAGGGGATGATAAGTACACACACAGTAAAGTACAATTTCCCTTAAGAGCACACAGAGATCACAGTCAGTATGGGCCTGGTTTCTCCCTTTCTCTCCAGATCCCCAATAAGACTCCCCACTCGCACAGCGATAGAGTCCAGATATTAGCCTAGTGATCAAGCTAAAACATCCAGCATCCTCTGTGTTCAACTAGTGTTTCGTGTCCCTGCCCAAGTTGCTGACGCACACAGAGTTTGAGATATGAGTTATATACAAACACACAGACACTCCTGGGGATGTCGGGCACAGGTTCTCTAGCTATGTCCCCTTCTGTCCAGACTATAAGGTAGAAATCACTGCCACCAACAACTAATATCAGCTACTATAAGGCCCTTTCCAAAGGGTGACCAATATTACTGTGTAATATTACTGTTCTCCAAATAGTAAGTGTGGCTGAGCAGCAAGACTATTGGAGAGGCTTGGACAATATCACCAAATACATGCAAGTACTCTCTAAGATCTTAAATTATCTCTACACAAAACAGCTACAGTTGAACGGTTTAAAACATTTAATAATAAATAATAAATAATAAAACCACAAGACAATACTCATCAATTCAACACAGTGCTAATCAAGAGCTCAGAAATCACAGGCAACTTTAAAATAAAATTGTAGGATAGTCTGACATAATTATAGTAAAGCAAGTGCCTGGTGAGTTATTGTCAGCTTTAGACAAAATCCAAAATGCTCAATCTTTCTCTTTGAGAAAGTCTTAAATTGCGGATGCCCAGTACTGCTGAGTCATTTCACATTACTTAATTTTTGACACCTTTGCTGAAGTTTCCCAGGCTTGCAGAACTCAAAATTTAACATTTGTTTGTAATCTTGCACCGGCCAGGAAACCACAGCAATAAAGGACACTTTACATATAAAACCTAGTAATTAACTCTTGTCCTAAGACAATAGAAAGAATTACTTAGGCCACACATCCTGTCTCTGAGCTTGAGATCAGTCACAAAAGGCTTCACTTATCAGCTTTCTTCCAGCAGGGTGCACTGTGGTTACATTTTTGAAGCTCAGAACATATAGCAGTTTTCTTACATTTAGTTTTCTTACATTTGTAAAAACACACCGGTGGATCATATTAATATTTACAATGACATAAAATTATCTGCAAAATTCAATCTAGCTAGGCTGGCAGTCTTCACATGTGCATCATTATTTAGTGACTTTAATCCTCAGTTATTTGCCAGAAAACCACAAATACAAGGCACAAATCTATAGACATTCCGCAAAACATTTGAGAGGTATGAATACACATCATGTTCAGTTGCCCTCTAAGGATGTAAAATTGCAGCAGAGGTGCAGTACTCCCAAAAAAAAAAAAATATATATATATATATATATATATATATATATATATATATATATATATATATACATGCTTTCAAGCAAACTTTGACTTGGCCTGGTCTTGGCTAAAAGCTTGCTATTGTTAATGATGTTGCTGACAACTTTCTCCTTGTACATTTCTCTTTTATTTTTGCACTTTGTATTGTCTGATTATTTATGATGTTATTAATTATTCACTTCAGACATTGTGTACATATGTATTTCAAAAATTATATGTCTTTGTTTATAACTGAAAGGGGTCAACGGACCAACCCACTTACTTAATACTGAAAATGAGTAGAGTAAATAAAATTTACAAAAGAAAACATACATAAATATATAAATAAATACAATTTACAAATAAGTAAATAAACAAATAAATAAATAAATGAATTTTTACAGTTTTCCACCAGTGCAACTTCAGAAAAAGAGTAATGTAGAGAGAGTGTATTCTCTCTGTGCTGGAACAAAGTGTAATATTGCAGTGTAACATGTTCTCTTTGCGCTGGAACAAAGTGTAATATTACATTGTAACATGGAAAGTGTACACAGTCAAAACGAGGTAGTTGCTTATTTTCATGTGTGTCTTAATTAAAATAATGGCTGTGAGAAAGAAACTGACAACTGCCACTGTTCAAATGACTACAATCCATCATATGGGTTGCTAGAAGTGTGTGTGTGTGTGTGTGTGTGTGTGTGTGTGTGTGTGTGTGTGTGTGTGTGTGTGTGTGTGTGTGTGTGTATGTGTGTGCCCATTATTTTCTTTGAGACTCCTAGCGGTGAGCAGTAATACCTTCAGCTTATCATGAGAAGATTTTGTTATGTTGGAAGGTTTATCTATTTGGCAATGCCAAAAAGGCACTATAGAGGCAGATAATGATTTAGCAAACATCCAAAAGCCTAGTGGCTACAATTGCAAACCATCCCTGGCAAAGTAGCATGGCCTGACAATCATGTCCTCCCAGGCTAACAAGTATTGGACACTTTTGGAATGACACCGGTAGCTAAGCCAATTATTAAACTCAATAATTTTCTGATGGTATTATGGCATCATGTTTGGATAGGATAGAATGCTGCTCAATGCTAGGCTCTTACCAGCCTGCAATACATATTCTAAGAGCTTAATCATGTCTCTCTTCATATAGTCCAGGGAGGTATGTCTCAGGTCATTTACTCCCACATGAACTACGACTGACTCATACTGGTACTTGTAGTTTAGAGACCTGAGTCCTTGCATAATCTGGTGAATCCTGGCTAATGTCAGGTGACTAACTATGACCTTCTCCTTATTCAGCCTATGTTCATGTATAGAGATGTGTGTGTGTGTGTGTGTGTGTGTGTGTGTGTGTGCGTGCGTGCGTGCGTGCGTGCGTGCGTGTGTGTGTGTGTGTGTGTGTGCATTTGTATACATGACTCTGAAACAAATTAAATCTATTACACTAGAATTGAACTGATAAGAGAGAGAAATTGACAAGCGTCATGATTCATTAATTACAAACAAAATAGTTTGTAATATAGGAGGTAATTAAACAAGGGCTAGGTATTTAAGAAAAAACGAAACTGATGTTATTAAAAGCTGTGAATGCATGCAGTGTGCAGCATATAATATCACTCAGGGGTTGCTGGGAGCTTGCCCCTCCCTGCATTCAAGTAGATTTTGTGTTTTTTTTACATACTTTAACGAAAGTGCTTTTTCAATGAAAGCACTTTCGTTAAAGTGTGTTTGGTGGTAATGAGTTCAGGCTTTTGATCCTTCGATCAAAAGTCCTAGATCCGTGCAGCTATAGTCATGAACAGAAGCTTTGTCCAGTTTAAAAAAAAAAACATCTGTAAAGTCTGCTAGAAAAGTACATTTTGCAAAGATAACGCTTTGTAAAGGAAGAAACATGTGTCCAATAGTGTTTGTGAGTTGTTTAACGCAGCTGTTTAAATTATTCATGCCAACAGATGATTTGGGTTTGATGTACTGAATTAAGAAAAGTTGCAATAGTGAAGTCTGAAAATTCTTCTCTGGCAGAGAGATAAGATAGAAGTCTGAATACTGAGTAGTCAGACTGTTGGGAAGAAGAAATGTAAATTAATAAGAAAAAGGTTGACTTTAAACTAGATTTAAGTGCAGAATAATATTCTGTCTGAAGATAATTAAAAAATTGCTTTATTAGGTATTGAAAGGACAAATATTATGTATGTCATTAAAACATTCTGGGTACAAAGTGAACCTTCTGTGGTCAAAAGCTATTGGTGTGATTGCAGAAATCAGAAATAACAAAATTATTTTTTATATAGCACACATAAATATGTTACTTTTCCTAACATTGCTAGCTACTTGGCTTATGGAATATTAAAAATGGTAAAATTACTTCACAGTATTATAAAGTGTGCATATCAACAGACACAGTCACTGAGTCACAGAGACATCGTAGGTACAATGCACAGCCATAATCCTACATGACTATGCTAATGTATTTACAGGCTTAGCAAGTTTGTCAGGAGAATATCATGTAAAATTAAATACTGATGCTATTCTAGAAGTGCTACAAGGACAGTACCAATAGAACTCAGGCAGTGAATATAGTAGGAAATGAAGTGAATGAAAATGTTATGTATCCTTAGTAATAAGAAAATGTTGCAAAAAAAAAAAACAAGATCTGAATTTGCATTGATCTTTACGACTTGAATAATATTATTAAAACCAAACATTCCCTATTGCTTAACCCTGACTAGCCTGCTCTGCAAGGCTATGGACCGAATCATCATGGAACTCATTAACAAAGGCATTGGGAACCTCCAAACACTTGACCAGACCCAGTTCGGCTTTGTTAAGGGCAGATCATGCCTACTAAACCTGGTAGACTTCTTTGAGACAGTCACCAAGGCCATAGATGAGGGAAAGGTGGTTCACACAGCCTACCTTGACCTCGCCAAGACTTTCAACACCATTTCCCACTTGAGTATTAGAGAAAAACTCACCAGCCTGAACATAAACCTCTACGTCATGAGATGGGTTGCCAACTGGCTTACAGACAGAACTCAAACGGTAAGAATAGCGGGCTCCAGGTCCGACTCTAAACCAATCACAAGTAGTGTCCTGCAAGGCTCAGTCCTGGGATCCGTACTGTTCAGCGTATACTTCTCAGAAGTACAGGCAAACACAGGTGGACTATGGATAACCAAGTTTGATGATGACTGCAAACTGGGAGCCATAATTGACTCTCCGGCTGACATGGACATCCTCCAAAATTGCCTTACTGAGACGGACACTGGGTATCAAAGTCATGGCCTCAAGCTAAATGCCAAAAAATGCATAGTCATCCCATTTGGGAAAAACAAAACACCCATGAATTACCACATAGGTGGCAGCCCCCTTAATACAGAAGAGGTAATAAGAGATCTGGGGACCCAGGTAGATAGTAATCTCTCCTTTGACAATCATATTGCCAAAGTAGTTAGCAAATCCTTCTATGTGGCCCATTTAATTACTAAAGGGCTTGCATCTAGAAATAAAGAGGTTACAGTGCCCCTCTACTTGTCACTCATTAGACCCATCATAGAGTACAATGCCCCATTTGGGATGTAACACACAAGACACTTCCAACAGCTGGAAAGACCACAAAAGTACATCACCAAGAGGATTACTGGCCTCAAACATATGTCCTATGCAGCCCGACTGAAAAAAACTCTGGCTGTACTCAGTGGCTTATCGCTTACTCAGAGGTGACCTCTGCCTGACTTACAATGCCATGTCCAACTCAGAATTGATGGACATGCTCCACCTAAAAAAATCCAAGTCACTGCGAGCCATGCACTCTAGTGAGCTAAACCTCGCCACAACAATAAATAGAACATGCTGGAGGGATAGATTCCTGTCACAGAGACTCCACATGCTTTGGAACAAAATTCCAAAATACATCAGGCAGAGCCCCTCACTAACACTCTTCAAGAGAAACCTTGGATGGGTAACAGAAAATACACCACTGGGATCACTTCATTGGCTCTGCTTGACAGAGGATCAGTTAATTAATCAATGAGGCGGTGAAAGCCGACACACTCTGGCTAGGCTTATAAATGCCCTCGGGCAGATAGTCTAGTACCTACCTATGAACCTATAATCAGTGCCATGTAATGCACAGTATCTAATTGATATAAATGTATTCTGTAGTTTATAAAAATATAGAGCTTTAACACTAATGATTTAGCTGCACTGATTTGCTGTTGACCTATTGTATTCTCAAAAGACGACAATGTCGAATCTGACATTGTCGACACAAGAATAACGAAAGTGCAAAACGGCAAACGGGTAAATGGAAATCTCCTTAAGGGGAGATTTCCATTTACTTCAATGTAGTGCGGTCTCGGAGTTGGTATATTTAAGTAGCAGGGGGTGTGGGGGTGCAGGGGGGTTTGCCCCCCTGCCTACACCCTTTAAATTTTCTTTTTTCTTTATTTTTTCTGAACATTCAACATTTTAATGGTTTGATCATTAAAGGTTGACCTTTAGTGATTCGAACCATTAAACTTTTGATGTTCTAATATAGACCCCTGATTTTGCATGTATTGTAACACACTTTTATTCTAATCTTCTTTCAGAATATACAACCCAATGAGGCAATGCCACATTCTGTGTGTGTGTGTGTGTGTGTGTGTGTGTGTGCATGTGTGCATGTGCGTGTGCGTGTGTGTGTGTGTGTGTGTGTGTGTGTGTGTGTGTGTGTGTGTGTGTGTGTGTGTGTGCGCGTGCTCACATGTGCTTGTAGGTGCCTCTCTCTCTTAGTTAATATTCATTAACACGAGACAATTTTTATGCAAAAGGAAGTAAAACTAAAAAAAACAAATCTGTGGTATTTCATGAGAGAAATAAACACACAGCTCATGTTTAACTTTCAGAATTATCTCTTATTACAATACTTGTGCTGCATAAACGTTATGGTTCATCTTCAGTTAGAATCTGACAACCTGAATATGATCATTAGATCTAGATCAAAAGAAACATGCACAGATTTATTTTTTCATGCAAGAGTAGCAGTTTATTTATTTATTTATTTTATATTTGATTACTAGGTTGGTCTGGCTGAACAATCAGGTGCCCGTTTTTAGCAGAGACCCACTGAGAAAAGCTTCACGTACATGACAATCATAAAAAAATACAAAAGCTCCACATACATGATAAAAATACAAAAGTCAGAGATAAGTGCAAATTAATACAGCAAACATTAGTATATCGTGGCATAGTATGATGAGAAGTTACAAAAGTATACAATGTATAGAGTGTACAGTAGTAATGCAGAAAATATAATGTATTTAAGTAAGAAAGTGCAATAATACTATTTCATTATGGTAGTTTTTTTTCTATGTGTTTGACCTTAGAGTAATGCCAGTGGAATATTTATCTGAATGGTGGTGGTAGGACTAGCCATGATCAGCAAAGGTACACTGCCAGATGAGATTGAGATGGCCTTTTAACTGGGTTTTAAAGATGGGACTGCTGCTTTGCAATGTGATATCTGGTGGAAGAAATTCCAGATTTTAGCAACTGTGTAGGAGTAGAGGGATTCACCAGCACTGTGTCTACACTTGTTCATAAAGGGCTTTGTTTGTGGATCTTAGTTGTCGAGCAGAATTGTGAAAGTTGCGTAAGCCTGAGAGATCAGAAATCTTGTTTAGGTGGTACAGTAAGTAATGAGCCATGTTGAGTTGGTTATAGTTTAATAAGTTGGAGAGTGCTAGCCAAACTAGTTATTTTAGTGAGTAACGGTGGGAGTGAAAATTAGAGTTGGCTGCAAATCTAGCTATTTTATTATAGCACATGGACAATTTGTGTAGGTCTGTCTTGTTAAGGTTTGTTAATACAGGGGATGCATAGAGCAATGAAGAGAGAAGGTGAGTTCTGGATATAGTAATTTTGGTGTTTTTGGTTAGATAGTTTTTGCACTGGTATAGGGCTCCAAACGTTTTATGGACTTTGGATATGATTTGTGCTATATGCTTGTCAAACTTTAGGTTTTGGTCAAGTATTACATTGAGACGTTTAGCTTGTGATACTGGGGAGATTTGGGTGTTATTGTCAGAATTTATAGAGAAAAGAGCAAAAGAGTTAATGGTTTTGGTAGGGTGGAAAAGCATAGGTTGAGTCTTTTTGGGGTTAAGTATTAGATGTGAGTTTTTTAAGGGTCTATATTATAAGCACGGATGCTTAGATTGTCGAATACAGCATGATCGACACCTATTAAGTGAACGCACAATTCATTGAAACCTCAAAATGCAGAAATACACATCACCGAATTGTTATGTTTGGTCAACACCGTTCCACCCACTAACGAAAACAAAACATACTTCCCACCACACCGCTTGCTACATACTACCCACCCAAACAAAATAAATAAACCACATACATACACTAACCTAAACCCTACTTCTAAACCTACAGTAACCCTTACATACATTACTTTCTATGCACTTACCTTAACCCGCACCCTAACCCTAAGGTCCGTAACTATCGCACACTTACCTTAATAAGCTATACCGAAACAAAATAAATAATCCACACACATACACTTAACAAAACCCTACTTCTAACCCTTACATACATTACTATGTATGCACTTAACTTAACCCGCACCCTAACCCTAAGGTCCGTAACTATCGCACACTTACCTTACGGAGCTATAATGCAGAAGGGCCAACTATGCCGAATCAGGATTTTGAATTTCGTGGTTTCTGGCGTTTGGTGTACTCGTGGTTCACTTAATAGGTGTCAATCATGCCGTAACCTAAGCATTCGCGCTTGTCATATTGGAAAAAGCCTCTTGGGTTTTAGTCTGGAGTGTTTGCAGTGTGGGTAGCTGAGCAGCTCCATGTAGTATCATCTGCATATTGGACTGTTGTATCTTGCTGGGTGGCGGTGTGGAGAGGGTTTGTATATTAAATAGTAGGGGTCCCAGAATGGATCCCTGTGGCACTCCTTCTGCTACTGGGAGAAGGGGGAGAGGGAATTATGCTACTTAACTGCTTGTTGGTGGTCAGATAGGTAGTCTGGAAACCAGAGCAAGGAGGGGTTGTTTAGGTTGAGTTTGGCTAAGATCGTAAGTAGTTTGCTGTGGGATACTGTATCAAATGCTTTGGACAGATCAAGGAAGGTGGCAGACACTAGGCTTCCTTGGTTCCTATATTGATTAACAGTGTTGTTGAAGGATATGAGTGCTGTGGTGGTGCTATGGAATGGGCAAAAGTCATGTTGGGTGTTGGTGAGGAGACTATTTGTAAGTAAATGTATCATCAGCTGAGAATGGATATCTTTTTCAAGGATTTTTGATAGGGGGGATAAGATTGCTATGGAGCAGTAGTTGGTAAGTTTGGTTGAGGGACCACCTTAGTGTAAGGGTATTATGTAGGAGGATTTCCAAAGGGCTGGAATTGTATGCTTATTGATAGACCAGTTGATAAACATCGAGCTGGGATAAGCTATTGCACTAGCAGCAATTCTGATGTACTCTACACTAACTCTGTACCTAAAAGCAAAATGCACATGCTACTTATAACTGAATACTGATATATCTTGCCTATCAAATTTTACGACACAATGTCTGATAGTTTCACAGATGCTGTACTGACTAAAGCATCACTAGGTCTACATTCTTATTAGACTGAGCAGTGTGTCAGTTGCATTTCGATTGGCTTCTCTAAAGTTTGGATATATGATTTCATTTTAGAGTGAGAAATGCAATACATATCTAGAACAAATCCATATTGAGTTAATGCTACACCATACTTAAAAATCATACATATTTTTCCAAAAAAATAATCTGTATGGTCACTAGAAAAATGTCACCAACATAAATCTCTTTACTGACCATAGAATTGTGGTCCAGTCAATTTCTCATAAATCGCCATGTCATAAAACTCCAATTTAACTTCTACGATATGTATCTGCAAGTGCAGAAATTTACTTCCGAATGAATTATATACCTTATAGTCCAGGCATAATCCTCTGAGATTATTATTAAGAACTGTGAAATGGTGACAGCGATATGATTTCTTATGCTCTGGTAGAAAAAAAGAAGTTATGTCTTACCATAATGTTCCATCTGTGTTTTTGATCTTCATTCATTCATTACTGATGGGTTATCGGTTCTGTTCACGGAACTGAGCTGGCCAATATCAAGCTTGCGTCAGCCAAAAACTCTCAAGCCAAGGTCCTACCCAGAATGCTCTGCTCCCTGTTACCTCAGATCTAGTTTGCAAGTTGATAGTTAAAAGTAGAGGCTACCTCTGGTCATAACAGACCTACAATAAAGGAGTACATGAGATCAACCAAGATGCTCCAGATGAGGGACGGAGGGTGGGAAGTAATGAATGAATGAAGATCAGCAACACAGATGGACTGTTATGGTAAGACATAACTTCTTTATCTGATGTTGTTAATCTTCGTTCATTCCTTACTAATGGGACAGAGTCTCCAGCTACCTGTATCCCTGGGTGGCCCTTATGGAAGGACATTCCTATGCACCATGGAGGCAAAGAAATCTCTACCTCTGGAGGCCAAGTCCAATTTGTAATGAATAATAAAGGTATGAGGTTTGGCCCAAGTTACAGCTGAGCAAATATCATTCAGGGAAGCCTTAGCATGGAAAGCTGCTGAAGTTTCCATAGATCTTGTAGAATGAGCTCTCACTCTATGAGGCAAGGTGAAATTGTTTTTGTTGTAGATAAAGGTAATACAATTTCTCAGCCATGAAACCAATGTACCTTTTGATACAGGATGACCTCATCTAGGTCCAGAAAAAGCCAGAAACAGTTGGTATGGTTTATGGGTAGATTTTGTTCTGTCCAGATAAATCATATTTGCCTATGAACATCAAAGAAGTGCAGGCAATACACTCCCTAGTTAGAATGGTTAGGAAAGAACACTGGGAGGTCAATAGATTGGTTGACAGACCACTCTGACACCACTTTTGCTAAAAAGGAAGAATTAGTTCTCAGTGATACCCTATCCTTATGGAAGATGAGATAGGGAGGTTTGATGCATAAGTCTTGAAGTTCTGACAAGCATCTGGCCGATGTGATTGCAATCAGAAACAAAGTTTTCCAAGAGAGATATTTTACCTCACATGAAGACACAGGTTCAAAGGGGGGAGCTGTTAGAGCTGGCAGAACCAATGCCAAATCCCAAGGTTGTACTGATTCTCTAAAGAGAGAATTTAGGTGGATAACCCCTTTCAAGAAAGTTTTACAGAATCTGTGTGACATAAGTGAAGAATCTTGAAAACCAGTGTGAAAATTTGAGATGGCAGCTAAATGCACATGAATAGTAGAGGCAGACACCCCAGAGTGGAAAATATGTGATAAGTAATACAGTACCACTGAAACTGGGGCTGACAAGGAATCTAATTGTTTATTCGCTGCCCATAGAGAGAACCTTTTCCGTTTGTTAAGATAGATTAGTCTGGTGGATGATTTATGAGTTGCAATAAGAATATTGCGCACAGGGGATGAAAGCTTTTCATGCCTGGCAATCATTGGAAGTGGAGAAACCAAGCTGTCAGTTTCAGGGTTGCTAGATTTGGGTGAATCAGATCCTGCAGATGGGAGATCAATGCTGGGGATGGATTGAGGATCCATGGTTGATCTAGCAGGTGAGGCCAGAGGAAGTGAAACCAGACTTGCTGATGCCAATATGGAGCAATGAGGATCACTTTGCTCTTCAACTGTCATGCTTTCTTCAGAAATTGGAAAATGAGGGAAAGAGGAGGATAAGCATAAAGTAGACCCGAGGGCCAAGCATGTACTAGAGCATCTCTCGGTGACTGTCCTCGAGGGGGGATTAGGGCAAAATAGTTGCTGCACTTGTAGTTGGTTGGGGAAGAAATAGGTCAATGCAAGGCTGGCCCCAGTGTTTGAAGATTTTTGCCGCTATCATAGGATTGAGGGACCTCTTTTGAGGTTGCAGAATGCAACCTGCTCAATTTGTCCACTATCACGTTGGAGCTCCTGGGAATTTGTGTTGCAATTAGAAAGTGGTTGGAAGCTATCGTCCATTGCCATATTCTCAAGGCCTCTTGGCATAACGGGTAAGATCTGGTGTCCCCTTGTTTGTTGATGTACCAGACCAGTGAAATATTGTCTGATTGGATTGCAATAGTCCCTGATGGAAGGATGGAATTAAATTCTTGCAAAGCTAGTAGCACTTCCCTGAATTCCAGGACATTGATATGTAAAAGGGCCTCTGTCTCTGACCAGATGCCTTGGACCGAGTTTCCCTGACATAGACCCCCCCACCCCATCAGGAAGGCATCCATGGTCACCATGGCTATCAGTTGATGGGGGTTGGAGGGGCAAGACCATTGTTGGGGAGTTTGAGATGTCCACCAAATAAATCTTGCTTGCATCTCTGAGTTACACTTATCTGAAAAGACAAAGGATGTTGTAGAGGGTACCACTGAGTGAGAAGCAGCCACTGAAGGAGCCTCATGTGGAATCTGGCTAGAGGAACAATGGTTATCAAGGTGGCCATTGTCCTCAAGAGATGGAGTATAGATTGAGCAGGAGATTTGTGGTGACAGAGCAGCGGTTGAACCTGTTGCCTTATTCTCTGAGGCCTGTGGTCCGGAAGGAATGCTGTGCAATTTATTGTGTCCAGCAGTACCCCTATAAATTCCAAAGACTGAGTTGGGGTCGTGTTGGATTTCTCCCAGTTTATAGTGATTCCCAGGCTTTGAGCTGTTA
The DNA here is from genome assembly GCF_019279795.1 of Protopterus annectens. Classification (NCBI taxonomy): domain Eukaryota; kingdom Metazoa; phylum Chordata; order Ceratodontiformes; family Protopteridae; genus Protopterus; species Protopterus annectens. The sequence continues at coordinate 237,031,848 of NC_056730.1, read as the reverse complement.
GGAGAATGTAGTGCTGGGCTTCTTCCAGTAGACACTTGGTGGGACCAGTGAGGAGCCAGTCGTCTAGATATGGAAATGTCTGGAATCCTTGAAGTCATAAGTGAGCGATAACCACTGCCATGCATTTGGTGAACACTCTTTGGGCTATAGAGAGACTGAAGGGCAGAGCTCAAAATTTGTAGTGACTGGCTCCTATGCAGAAGCAGAGGTATCTTCTTGAGTATTTCTCCATTTTTATGTGGTAATACACATCCTGAAGATCTACAGAGTACATCCAATCATCTTCTTCCAGAAGAGGAAGGACAGACTGAACCATGACCATCCGGAATTTCACTGTTTTTACAAATTTGTTCAGTGTGCTGAAATTCAGAATTAGTCTCCAGTCTTGTCTTTTTTGGCACTAAAAAGAACCTTGAGTAAAAATTGGATCCTATCTGTTCTGGAGGGACCGTCTGGATGACGCTTTTTTGTAGCAGCTTTTGAATTTCGTGTGCTGCTGTTTCCCTTTGACTGGGTGGAATGTCAGGTAATATTCTGGATGAGATTGGACAAAGATGGAAGGGGATGTGATAGCCTCTGGATATTATCCATTGTACCCAAGAGTTGGTGGTTATATTTTGCCAGGCAATGGGGTACAAGGAAAAATGACCTCCAACCACTCCCAGAGGTGACCAGTTGGACAACACTTCAGGAGCGCTGATAGGGTTGGCCAGAGAAGGAATCTCTGAAACCCCGGTTTTACAGGCCTCCTCTGACTGGAAAGAGGCACCTTCAATTGGAGTTTTCCCCTCGGCCTCTAGGGGAGAACTCAACACGTGCATCCCAGAAAGAGCCATGTGATTTCCTGTGCCACATCTTCCCGGTCCACTGATTTCTGGAGTAGTATCACTGAGGAGTGGAGAGTCTGACACCAACAACAGAAAGGGTTCCTTCAGGTTGCCATCTTATTCGCACCTTGCCAGCATATCTTTCACTTTAGGGCTAAAAAAAGAAGCTGCCTTGATGGAGGTGTTCATGAAAGAAGCCTTAAAGGAATTCACAAAGTCACAAAGGCGCATCCAGGCATGTCGTCTGATGACTATACCTGCGTCTGCCGCTCCAACCACCCCTTTCATTGCGTGGGAAATAAGACGCATGGAAGAGTTGGAAATGGACTCTAGGGTAGCTATCTGAGAGGCCACATTGTCACAGACCTCATCAGAAACAGCTCCTACCAAGGTTTCAGAGAGCTGGTTGATAAGATTCTTCTGGAGCCTGATACAGTGTGCCAAATAGTTCAAAGACCTTACAGCAAAGGTCGATGAAGCAAACACATGCTTCCCTAGTCTGTCAATTGCCCGGGACTCCTTGGGTGGATGGACAGTTTGGCTCTCTTCTGCCAAATCTTTCTTAGTTGCAGCCACCACCACCATAGCATCTACTGGAAGACCTCATGACCAATGTTGGTGCTCAGCTGTGGGTGATAATATTTTATCCAGTCTCATTGGTTTTGCTTCCAGAGTGTCAGGAGCCTTCCATGCATGCTGGACGATGAGCTGGATCTGCTCATCGGCAAGCGGGGTGATCCAGGAGGTAGGGGGCCAGGCACAAAAAGCCTGCAGGAATATGGATTCCTCAGATGAAGGATTAGCGGACTTCCAGTCACTCCTCTGTCTAAGGATCTTGAGGATGTCACCAAAGAACACCTCATCAGAGGGTGACCGTGGGGGACCCTTCCCCATCATCAAAATCCATATCTTCAGTCAATGACTCCTCAGTGGAGTCAATGTGCTTCTTCTTGCACAACACATTGCGGGGTACTTCCTCAGTGGGAGGTTCTGGGGAAGACTGCAAAGAGGGGGTCTTTTGAGGAGGAGAAACCTGAAGCTCTTGTGCCCAGTGTCCGGTGGTTGTTGCTTGTGACAGTTGCGGCACAGAGGGGAGAGAGGACTCTGACATGTGGGATTTGCCAGCGGAGGCAAGCACCCTCTCCATGGCCTGGAAGGCCTGCCCACCCAAGGAGGGATAGGAGCCTACAACCAAGCATAACAACCTCAGAACTGGGGTCACACCCCACCCCAACGAGCCCAGAGAGAGAGAGGATCCCTGGAGGGTGCAATAGAAAAACTCAGCATGGAAGCAGGAATGCCCTCCCCATGGCACAGCCACTGGCCTGAGACGAGCCTGATGCCCAGTCCACTGAGGGCCACAAGGACAACTCCGGTTCCAAAGTGAGATCCACTATTAGAGCCAGAGGAATGGAAGCTGCTGTCAGAGTAATAGGCTTTGAAACTTGCATAGAAATCAAAGGAGGAGTGTATGTTGGAGTTTGAGGAGATATACGTTCACCTGAAGGAGGGAACATGGACTTCGATGGGTGAGTGAGACCTCTGGCCACAAGCAACTGGTCAATAATCCACAACACATCTTGTTCAGAGAGACTCTTGGTTGACCTCATGAAGAATGCTGATGGTGATTATGGTCTTTCTAGAAAAGGACTATTTTGACTGCCAGCAAATGGATCCAATGAAGGAGAATACTTGATTCTTGCTAATTCAGTAGGTGCAGAGCCTGGAACCGAGGATGTTTGCACCGAAGAAAACAGTGTGGAAGTAGTCTGCATCGACTACGTCAGCACCATAGTAGTTGAAGGTGTCTGCACCATAAAGGCAAAAGTCTACCCCGATGGGTACGGTGCCATTGAGGAAAGTGTCTGCTCCAGTAAACAGGACAGTGCCAAGAAGGACTGCACCAAAGAACATGTCGGTGCCAAAAATGTCTGTGCCGTGGAATACAGAAAAGTCATACTCAGAGCCGAAGGGGATTGTACCAATGGTGTTGAAGGGGACTGTACCTGCATGAATGGTGTTGGTAAGGGTTGTGACGGAACTGTTGGAGCCATAGTTGTCTGCAATGGGAACTCCAGTGCCGGTACTGATAAGGAAGACATGGCTGGAGCCAGAATCATTTGAGGCGGTGCCGAGCCTGGAGTCAACAGGGACACAGGTGGCAGCACCGAAGTAGTAATCAATTTCACCTTCTTATGAGCTGATTCCCTATGATCTCCAGAGGGAGAAGAGGGGAGCGACTTTGATGATGAGGAGGAAGAACACCTCTTACATGGGTTTAACAGGAGGGGGTGAGCCCTCCAACCCTGAAATAGCCTCAGAGAAAGGAGACTTGAGAAGATCTTTCAAAATTAACTTATTCTTCTTCTCGTTAAGAGTCCTGGTAGAAAAAATTTTATAAATCCTACACTGGGGATCCACAGTAAGGTGGGAGATATTCAGACAGTAGACACATAAGTCATAGCCATTGGAAAGCAGTAACTTACAGCTGCAATCCTTACACTGCTTGAAACCAATGCTACTTTTCTTATCTGAGATAATGATGTGGAGAAGAAGAACAGTACCAAAAGGAAGAGGAAAGGCTACCCAAAAGGGTAAGAAGAGAAAAGGAAGGATTACCAATGATGGTAATGAAGAATTATCTCAGAGATAAGAAAAGGGTAATAAAGGGAAAAAGACTAAATGGAGAGAGTTTAAAGTATACAATAGGGTAGTAAATATTAGTAGAAGCTATTTGAAAATATTTAAAGTAAGAACAATGTATAAAACTTTCAAAAATTAGACACTTAGCTGAGAGAGTGGCTTGCCATGGCTGTACAGCAACGCGGCAAATGAGATCTGAAGTAACAGGGAGCAGAGCATTCTGGATAGGACCTTGGCTCGAGAGTTTTTGGATGATGCGAGCTTGATATTGGCCGGCTTGGTTCCGAGGATGGAACCGATAACCCATCAGTAAGGAATGAAGGAAGACTAACAACATCAGATTGCATGTTTTTTCAGGCCATTCATAGTGACTGGTTTTAAAGTTACATTATACCCAGACTTCACTAGGTGTGGGTACATGGCTTCTGGTCAGAGTAAAGTTCACATTATTTGTCTGGAATATATGTATATTATGTTGTCATACAATATTTAAAGTAAGAACATGTAAGAGTATGTAAAAATATGCTAAATAAGTCTGTTTAACAATAACTACTTTTGTCATTTAGAATCACCAGGTTCACCAAAAATTCTACAAGAACTAAGGCAATCCAGTGACCCAACGTCAAACATGAGCTGTATGTAATTCATATGGGTAGAATGGCATTCATAGATACAGAATGCACCTGAAAGGTCAAAGAATAATTTGATGAAACTTTTTCTCTCATCTTTTAAAGATTAGTGTGGATATAAATAGAGTTGCACAAGCATTTCAAAGTAACAGTCTGTCAAATTGCGGTATGGTTGGTTCCTAATAGGGCTTTTAATGGTGGGTACTCAGGGTGAGTACAGAATCTAATATACAATGTTTACAATACATCTCAGTCAGGTTGAAATTGCAGTAGACATAAACATATATATTGTTCCTAACAATTGGCTGTTATTATAATTAGAAAGATGTTACTTCAGAACTCATTTGTATCGCTATGACAATATGTCCAATACAAGAAAGAGGAACTGTATTCAAGTCCTAATGGTTAGTATGAATGGGTTTTACAAACCAACAGCATTTAAACTAACATCTGAATGCTGAGAGGCACAAAATTGCAGGAATGCTAAATAAATGGTAACCTTATAAAACTATTGTTTTATTAAACTAAAATTTAACTCAAACTGTAAGCATTTGCTTTCAGATAGAATACAAGTCCCTTTTTTGCATCAAGAATCAAAATCAGTAACAACCAATATAAAAAACTGCCACATTACCTTTGTACCGGGAATAAAAATGTACATAAATAAGTATTTACACAGTGGAGCACATGATTTTTTACATTATATAAGTAATTCTTAAGGCAGCAAAATCAATGAGAACAATCAAAAAGGAACTTTTTCACGACTATTACACTTAAAATCACAATAAAACATAGCTGCAGTCTTAATATCTGTTACACAAGCATTTTTGCATTGTAATAAGCATTTTGCATTACACATAACAAAAATTAAATATTGAACTGAAATATTTTAGTATTTCACTTTCTGACGTAAGGCTTTAAAAATATATAAATCATTAAGTCCTGGTTCATTTGCACTATCCAGACTTAATTGCCATTCTAATTCTTTACATAGCAGTTACTCTCCACTTCTCATGGAAAATTTAGTTTCTTGTAAAACTTAAATTTTAAATCTATGCAATGATATGCAGATTACTACATTTATAAAATGAATTTGTCTCTGTTTTTTCTTTAAATCTAAAATATTTTTATACTGACTTTAAAAACTATACTCTGTTTGACCTACATAAAAAAACGCCTTAATTACATTTTGCTAAGTAAACTGGCCCCTCTGTCTCACATATTGCAAAAATCATTAAAAATAATGTAGGATGAATAAAAACACTTATGGGCACTTTGTGATCTAAAAAGGACATTTTTTTTAAAATTACCACAACATAGGTTCACTTGGAGGACATTTGAAACTTAACTATTTTCATTTTTGGTGCTTGTTAACATTTCCTGTTTGGTCTTATCTATCCCATGGCTGTTAATTATATGTTAGCCTTGGTGAAAATAAATGTGATCATACTATAGATAATTTGAGGGGACCCATGTAAGGAATGCAGCATTTAGGAACTGCCTCTATCCATTGGTGGCATGAGGGGCAATCCTGGAGAACATTTTCTATTACTTATCCTTAGATCCAAGTTGCATTTGATTATGGACAGGGATGAGCTTTGTTTTACTTTAATGGATAGTCTGTTCTGGAACAGTGGTAGCCTCTGTGATATATATGCATCTCTCCACAACATTCAGTTTAGATACCTGGACTGAGTATTTCTGATGCCATTTGACTTGTTGATGTTCAGTAGGTCCATCTGTATTAGGTCGGAGGATGCCTTGTGTGCCAGACATGTCACCTCTAAGCACTCTATAAGATACTAAGTATAGTGATAAATCTTTGAGGTAGTCCATGCAAGACCTGTTGTATAGGACTTGTATCATTTTCATAAGGTATCTCTGAGGATATTCCAATTGTTGCATGAGTCTGGACAGAAGCATGCCAAAGTGGGCATTATACAAAATGATTGACCTAATGAGGGCTTTGTAAAGGGGGACAATAACATCTCTTGATTTAGTCACAATCAATTTGATTATAAGCTGTGCAATATTGAAAGGCTTTCTTATGACTCTGGGCACATGTTGGTCAAAGGTTAGATTACTGCACACACAAGTTCCCAAATGCCAAACAACTGGGTCAGTCCTCAGGGGGCATTGTCAGTTTGGCAGTTCTCTGTAGTAGATGACTTCCCAACGGATACGATAATGTATTTCTTGGAGTTTAGCTTCAATTCATGATTTTGGCACCAGTTATTGTTTAGGACAATCCTTCCTGCATGATGGTTAAGTCATTTGGGGATTCAATAACTGCTCCTAGCTTGCAGTCATCTCAAACTTAGTCGGCCAAAGCCCTCTGGTATTTCCTTTTACTTTTGAGATTTATATGCCAAACAGAAAAATTCTTAGCACCAAACCCTGGGGGACTCCATTGGTGACTGGCTTCTTCCCTTATTTTGATCTCCTGCATCCTCTAAGTAAGCATACATGCATGCATTATTTGAATCACCTTCCTGATTGTATTAACCCCATTGTATTAAATGATATTCTTTGTATAATACAGCACCACTTGTTAGAATGTGTTTTAAATTTGCAGTTTGGAACAGTCTTCTAGTAAGCAATGAAACAAAGTGTATGAACCAATAATGACAAAACTACCCATTTCAGAATATTTCAACCATAAAAGGCAACTCAAACTTTTGTCATTACATTCCTCAAATATCAGTAAGTATGCAAAATCTCTGCAGAATTAAGTCATCTAAATAATTCCACATTAAAGGGATCTGTAACTCATAAAGAGGTTTCTGCTAGTAAACAATGTTATATTTCATTGTTTCATCTAAAAATAAAGTGCCTGTTGCCCTTGAAGAATAAATTGCCTATGCTAAATTAAAAAAAATTATAAGATAGTAATTTTGCAATGGAGAATGGATGGCAAACTGATAACAGAAACATAGTTACTAGGTAACTCCTCCAAAGGAGAACATTCATAGGACTGCAGCCTCCACTCCCTTTAAAGTACAACACAGTACAGTATCAGTGATTAATCTGCATACTGTAGAAGTAGAACCCATCATCAAAAGCAAGTATACCACCTGTTGTGCTACTAACAATGCAAGCAGCTTAGCATAAGCAGCATTAAACTTCTCTTCCCCTGAAGCCCTCTGCTCCTTGTAAAATCCACTTGACACTCAACTAAATCTCTTAGCTTCGCAGCACAAGAAATCTGGAAAAAAACTAAATTTATTGGGGGTGGCAAAGGCCCTAAACCAGGGACACATTTTAAATATTGCTTGTATAATCTTAGAAAGTTACTAAAGTATTTTGTGTTACCATGTGTTTCCTGAAAGATAGGAAGACTGAAACTTATAGGGCTATCATTATTTAGTGAATTCAGTTCTCACTGATTTGCCAGAAAACTACACATTTTAAGAGGAACAGACCAAAAGTATGAGGCAAATAGTCTGTAAAAATTTGGACAGCTGAGAGCGGTGGACTCAATTTTCTGAATCACAAGTGGTAGTATGGGTAGATAATTCAGGCATTTTGTTTGAGCCTGAGTAACAGTAACCACCAGGTATACCTAACTGGTGCATTTTACACACACACACACACACACACACACACACACACACACACACACACACACACACACACACACACACACACACACACACACACACACACACACACACACACACACACACACACACACACAGAGGGGAGCAGCATAACTCCTGCAAATAAAATAACAAAACTCTCCTTACTGGCATGACTCTGGCTCTGGCAGCACCAACAACTAACTCCAGTAACACAGAGCAGTAAGAGAACAAGAACAGTTAGTTTAATTAGTTTCACTTCCGTGCGTGAATCCACATTAGCATGAAAACTCCACTTAATTAATTTTTCCCGACAGGTCTTGCAGCTGTAAAAGTGTGTGGGGGCTCCCCCTCCCCCTGGCTCTATGGTTCCGGCACCCCATGGTGTAAGTGGTTCAAAGGGTAACATACTTGCCTTTGGTCCTGGAAGATCAGAAGGTTGTGTACTTTCTTCCCACACAAGGTATTTGGATTACTTTCCCCATCCTGACATTGCCTTTCTTAGAAAGAGACACTAAACTTAGATCCCACTTTCCTGAGTTTGTGGTAGTTTAGTTGGATGTAAACGATCCCATGGCACTTATTGAAAAAACAGCAGGGGACCTGTCCTAGATGAATTACCCCTAGTCAGTATAATACCAGCTCAGGTCTCCCCTCAAAAGAGGACACTAGCCTAGTGGGAGTAAGCCAGTCGGCAAAGAGTAAATAAATAATTTTTAGTCTGTGCACATATATATGTCCCACTATTGCTCTTAATTTTTCCACTCTATCATTTAAACAGTTCCTTTTGTTTGCTTGCCCTTTTCTATGAAATTGATTGAATGTTCAAGTTGTTATTATTTCCTCCACACATCCAATGTGTGTGTCCCAGACTGCATTATACATCATCTCTGCATTACCTCATGAATATTCCCTCTCCTTACTTGCTCGATTCTCACCCCTGTTATTATAATATAATCTCCAAACTAAATATGGTTTAATTACACCTCACCTTAAGGCATCCTTCACCATCCTTTCTTCATTAGTTAACAAGTCATCAGGATATTGCTTTCATTTTTCATGTATTTGGATATGAGTGTAAATAAAAGTACAGCTATTCACTATAGTCTAAGTAAAATTATAAAAGGTAAGAAAAACGTGCATCCAACTTCAGTCCTCTTTTCAGGGTAGACCAGAGGCAGTATTCACTAGGGGAAATATGGACAAGGTACAAAGGAAGTTTCCCTAGTCATTTTGATAAATATTATGGGATCTTTTCCATCCATCCATCTTTGATACCATTAACTCACAAACGTGACTCCAAAAGTATAGGTCTGGTACACAGAACAGAACCCATGCCGCATCACTACACATTTCACAATGCACTGTGAGTTGCAGATCATGTTGCTTAACACCTTGCACTTAGTATCACAAACAGAGCACATATGCAGATGAAGTTAAACACTACTGACCTAATCCCTTTCAGTACAGACTATTTTCTGAGGCAGACATTTAGTGGGATACAGGTACACTAGAACTGCACAATAAAGACAATTCATGCCAAGCTCTGAGCATCACGGTAGTTGATATGCTGCTTACCAATACATACCTGAGCAACAACATCAGGCTGAAAAACTCTCCAGCATTTAGAAAAGTACCTTAGATACAGTTATCAAAATCTCAAAGTCCCTTCTCTCCTACAGTGCACATAAACCTTATGTGACCATGTCCAGTCACTTTGGATTCCATGAATCTTATAAATCAGCCCAACTCACTCATGTGGATCAGATGAACAAAAGATTGACAGATATTGTCCATCATTTTTATCAGAAAGAATACCAGTGGCATATAGTGTTATTTTATTTATTTATTTATTTGCATTTGATTTCCAGGAAAGTCTGACTAGGCAGATACTAATTTTCAGAGGAGGCCTGGGGAGAAAACCTCCACATACAATAAAATGACTATATATACATTATAGTAAATACAGTTCCATTGAGAATAGCTCCCACATACAATAAAAAGAATAAAATGACTATACATACATTACAGTAAATAGAGTTCACTAGAGAAAAGCTCCTACATACAATAAATAGAGTCTACAAACATTACAGCAGATAGAGTTACATCATGCAACAGTGTTGGACATTAATTGGTTACATAATTAGAGAATATTTACAAAAACAGTAGATTTTCTTTCAGTTGAATATTAGAAATGAAAAAGATACTTGTGTCAGGTAGAGGGGGGATGGGAGATAGTATTATCCTGGCCTGTTGGATGTGCAGAGCCAGATGTTTGTAAAGTGAGATTTGAGTAACTTTCTAAAGTCGGAGGGGTTTTCTACTGATCTGATAGCGATGGATAATGCATTCCACATTTTTGCTATGTGACTTGAGTATAGTGAGGCACCTGCAGTATTTCTGGTTTTAGTAACTGTAAGTAGGATTTTATTAGTAGAACGCAGTGAGCAGTTATTGGTATAGGGTGTTGTTAGGTTTTGAATGGTTGGCATCTTGTGAGGGTGGTGAACTATTTTGTGAGCCAATGTCAGTTGGTTTTGGGCAAGTATGTGGGGAAGTTCTAACCAGGAGAGTTCTTTTAGTGAGAGACAATGATGAGTCCTATATTTAGAGTCAGTTGCAAATTTTTCTATTTTGTTGTAACATAATTCAAGCTTTTCTAGATCTATTTTCCTTAGATTAGTGAGTATACAAGAGGCATAGAGGAGGTTGGAAAGGAGATGGGTTCTAGCAATGGATATTCTAGTACTATTAGTTAGGAATTGTTGATTTCTATAGAGGGATCTGAGTTTTTTTGTGTACTTTTTTGACAGTTTGCGCTATATGTTGATCAAATCTCATATTGTTTTTAATTACTACTCCCAGAAGTTTAGATTGTGCATCTGGTGTAATTATTGTGTTATCAGAAGCAGTAATAGAAAAGGTGGGACAGAGGTCAAAGGCTCTGGTAAGTTGGATGATCATAAGTTTGGTTTTATTAGGATTTAAAATGAGTTCAGTGAGCCAAGTTTCAATAGCGGTAAAGGACCTTTGTGTAGTGTCTGGAGCTGTTGTATGTCGAGGACAGCACATATAAGTGTTGAGACATTTGCATATTGGATGAATGTGGCTGTAGAAGTAACTGTGCTAGTGGTTATTGATAAATAGACTGACTAGAAGGCGGCCTAATGTGGATCCTTGTGGTACTCCTAATGCGACAGGGAGGAGGACATAAAGCTCTCGCAACCATTTCACAGCTTGTTGATGCTATGTAGCTTTGGAACCAGTTGATGGCAGAGGGGGCTGAGGTTTAGGTCAGTGAGAGTGGACAATAGTTTGGGATGAGATACCATATTGAAGGCTTTAGACATATCTAGGAAGACTGCTGAGACAATGTTTCCTTTGTTTCTGTGGTGAATGATGGTACCGGTGTATTTCAAGAGGGTGTTTGTGGTGCTATGATTACGTCTAAATCCATGCTGAGATATACTTAGTAGGTTGTTTGTTGCAAGGTAGTGGAGAAGTTGTAAGCAAATACATTTTTCCAGGATTTTAGATAGTGGGGATAGGATGGCTATGGGTCAATAATATCAAAGTTCAATTGAGGTTCCCCCTTTGTGATGAGGGATTATATATGATATTTTCCAAATCTGTGGTACGTATTGCTCAGAAATTGAGTGTGTGATGAGAATGGAGACAGGGCAGTCGACTGCATCTGCTGCTATTTTGAGGAAGTTGGCTGGTAGTTTGTCGGCTGCAATTGTTGGTGGGCTTTAGTTTTTAAGTAGTTTTTGAATAGTAGAAATAGGGATGGGTTGGAAGGAGAAGGTAGTATTGCTGTTGTTGGTTGTAGTGAATTTAAAGGATTGACAGAGGGAATTGTTTTATGAGAGTTTGTGTGGATCATACATAGTAGTAGATGTCAGATGTAGATGCTAGATTACTGCTGAATGCACACACACACACACACACACACACACACACACACACACACACACACACACACACACACACACACACACACACACACACACGCACCCACACACGCACACACAAACACACACATGCACACACACACACACACACACACACACACACACACACACACACACACATACACACACACACAATTAAAGGCAAATCTGCGAAGTGACCTATGACATGAAAATGGTATGTGGCATGACACATAGGCATCCAAGGAAAACCCATACAAACAAAAACGGCACTTCGAGACAGAAGGCACACAATCTAAAAACAGCCATGAAACAAACCCTTATGAGAGACTCTACTGGGGATCTTAGCTGCACCTTTCACCATCAGGACCTTGTGTGAACAAACATACTATGCTCAGTATCATGAACAGTGCATATTGCTCTTTCCCTGCCCCCATTCCTGTATTTGGGTTGTTTTTTTAGATATGGCATTAATTAGAATGATCTTCAATGTTGTTGTTGTTGTTGGTCTTTTGGCTTTTCCCAGTTAGGGGTCGCCACAGCAGATGCATCGGAGACCATCCAGGTGCAATTAACCATAGGCAAGACTGCTCTGCAAATTGTAGCATGTTACAGGCCACCCTCACAAACTCTGGAACCTCACATGGCTTTCCTGAAAACACTAGAGGGGATAAATGTATCACCAAACACCATCATACTAGGTGACTTCAATTACCCTAATATAGACTGGGTACACTACTCAAGCCCAAACACCCTAGCCCAAAAGTTCCTGGAATTCCTAAACTCAAATGCCATGGAACAGCTAGTCACCATCCCCACAAGAGGAGAAAACATACTTGATCTCATCATCACAAACATGGGAGCACTATGTTCAACGCCAGAAGTATACCCCTCACTGGTGAGATCAGATCACAAACTAATCTCACTGGAGGTCCTCATCCCACCCCCACCTGAAATAAAAAAGACCACAGTAAAGAATTTCTCGAAAGCCGACTTCACACTTCTAAAGACTAGTGTGGTCTCCTTTAAGGCCCCCGAGCCGGCGGAAAACAGTATTCAAGCCGCTGAATCACTTACAAATGCCTTCTACCAGCACCTGCAGGACTGCATGGATAAGGCAATCCCAAGCAAAACAAAGACTCTTTGTACCAAAGGCAAGCGTCCAGCCTGGTGGACCCCAGCCATAAACAAACTCTACAACAAAAGGAGGAAGCTACTACAAGATAGAGCAAAATCCTTAAAAGGTAAGACACCCTTGATCACTATAAGTAAAAAACTAAGAGCTCTCATAAAATCATCCAAAGCAAACTTTGAGAGAAAAATAGCTAAAGACTCAAAAGACAATCATAAGGCCTTCTTTAGCTATGTCAGAAACCTGGGAGGAAACTCCCAGATATGTTCAGAACTAGTTCAAAATAATGAGAAGATTACTGATCCTACAGACATTGCTAACATACTGGCTGACAGGTTCAGTGCAAACTTCTCCCCCCCCCCCCCCCCAAAAGGAGAGATATCTATACCAAGCGATTGCAGTCCCCCAAACATCTCCAACACCTAAGTGAAAACTGCTCTCGCCAAAGCAAAAAACACAGCATCCATGGGACCTGATGGTGTCCCCGGCTGTGTGCTCCACGAACTAAACGATGAATTGAACCCACAGCTAGGACAGCTGTTTAATCATAGTCTTACCTCTGGATACGTGCCCAGGGAGTGGCGCACTGCAACTGTGGTCCCACTTCACAAAGGCGGTGCCTCCACCGACCCTGGAAATTACCCGCCCATTAGCTTGACAAGCCTTATCTGCAAAGCCATGGAGAGGATCATAATGGACCTCATAAATAAAGACATAGGGAATTTGCAGACTTTGGATCCATCCCAGTTTGGCTTTGTCAAAGGCAGATCATGCCTTCTAAACTTGGTTGACTTTATTGAAACAGTCACCAAAGCCATTGATGAGGGAAAGGCAGTCCATACAGCCTACCTAGATCTGGCGAAGGCCTTCGATACAATACCCCACTCGGGTATCATTGAAAACTCATCAGCTTAAATGTTAACCCATACATCACAAGATGGGTTGCAAACTGGCTGAGTGACAGAACCCACAGGGTCAGAGTTGCTGGCGCCATGTCAGACTCAAAGCCTGTCACAAGTGGTGTACCACAGGGCTCAGTCCTGGGCCCACTCTTGTTTGGCATCTACTTTTCCAAGTACAAGCAAACACAGGAGGGTTATGGCTGACAAAGTTTGCAGATGACTGCAAACTGGGCCATAGTAGAAAACACATCTGACACAGATATCCTACAGAAGGGTCTCACAGAAACGGATAACTGGTGCCAGAGCCATGGCCTAAAGTTAAATGCCAAAAAATGCATAGTCATACCCTTCGGGAAAAACAAGGTTACCCTAGCTACCAAATAGGTGGCAATCCACTGAGCACAGAAGAAGTTATCAGGGACCTAGGGACACAGGTTGATAGTAGTCTGTCATTCGACACCCATGTAGCCAAATTAGTTAGGAAGACCTTCTACATTGCCCACCTTATCATGAAGGGATTCTCGTCTAGATCAAGGGAGGTCATAGTCTCCCTGTACTCATCACTCATCAGACCAATGATTGAGTATAATGCCCCATTCGGAATGTATCTGACCCGACACTTGCAGCAGCTTGAGAGGCCACAAAAGTTCCTCACCAAAAGGATAAAGGGTCTCAAACATCTGTCTTATGCTGCCCGACTGAAAGAACTCCAGCTCTACTCAGTCGCCACCGCTTGCTCAGAGGTGACCTTTGCCTAACATACAAGGCCATGTCAAACCCAGATTTGATGAATATGCTTCACCTCAAAAAATCTAGATCCATCAGAGCCACAAGGGCGGGAGACTTAAACCTGGACACGGCTATTAATAGGACGTGTTGGAGGGATAGATTCATCACCCAAAGACTCCCTATGCTGTGGAACAAAATCCCGGTATATGTGAGGCAGAGCACCTCGCTGGCCTTGTTCAAGAGAAATCTTGACCAATGGATGGGAGATCGCAGATATACCCCGGGGATCGCCTCAGTGTCACTGCTCGACAGAGGCACAGCAAAATAATGGGTATAGTTCCCCATACTTAAGGGGTGGCGTGAGCCACAAAACTATGGGCTAGGCTTGTAAATGCCCTCGGGCAGATAGCCTAGTATGAACCTATGAACCTATGAACCTATGAACTCTGGTCCGCTAATGACTGGCAGTAGATTTTTACGGTGCCGAGTTGCCAGCTCGATGCCCAACCTTCAACGAAGGCACACCCATTCACGCATGTCTTTCGGAATGCCACTCGACCATGAGGAGGACATGCAGACTCCACACAGAAGGCACTCCCCACACTCCAGCTGAGAATCGAACGGGAGAACCTCTTGCTGTGAGGCAACAATGCTACCGCTGCACCACCGCAGATAATTAGAATGATCTTCAATAATTTTACTAATGACTGGACTGCATGCAGACATCAGTTCATGAAGAGGTCATACTTCTTGTCCAATTAGCCTTAAAGTTAATTTTATGCTCCAATCTCACATAGATTTTTTTTCCCTGCAAGGCAACAATCCAGAGGAGCAGCTGCTTCAGATCTCTAAAAACTTCTAGATAAATTAATGCAGGCTCACTTCGTGCAACTGCTTTTTAATAACAACATCATATCTAGTGCATAACATGGATTTACAACAGTTAAAGCACAGACACGGATACTGAGAATCTCTGGAAGCTCCTGTCCTGTATCATGCCAATGTATCCCAATTCACACATCACTCATTTTCATTTGATATAACATTTGCTATATGCTAGAGCTTCAGTATTTATATAGACTTTCCCTCAGTTACTGTAGCTGTCTTAATAGGTACTTTGAGGTTAAAGCTTGTCAGATGAGATGATGCAATCCACCCCCTACAACTTCATCCTGCTTCTGGTTAACCTGGATGGTGAACAAGCCATGTGCCTAATCTGTTACATGTCAGTGTATTAGTGGGAAGGTGGTGCACCTTGGACATGCCACATTGCATAGTACATTGCAGAGTACCTACAAATAACTGCAGATGTCATTGCATATCCCATATCTATCTTCATCAACAGAACCTTATCTGAAAACACTGTCCCCTCCCTCTGGAAAATGTCTCATGTCATCCCACTCCATAAAGGTGGTAGCACCTCAGACATATCCAACTATAGACCCATTGCCATTCTTTCCCCACTAGCCAAAATAATGGAGAAATGTGTACACAAGCAGCTAATGTAATACCTTACACAGAATAACTTACTATCCAACTCTCAGCATGGTTTCAGGCCATACCACAGCACCACCTCAGTCTTCCTTTCCTTTACTACTGCCATAAACCAAAACAGGAATGACAATACGCTAATCTCCACCCTCTTTCTTGACATATCAAAAGCCTTTGATATTTTCAACCATGAACATCTCATTCTTTCACTAAAATCTGTTTCCCTCAACAAGCCTGCTATCCAGTGTTTCCAGTTCTACCTTACTGGTAGACAACAGGTGATACTATGACAGGGCAAACTCTCCAGCCAGCTACCTCTCACACTTGGTGTCCCTCAAGGATCCATTCTAGGCCCACTGCTCTTTTCTATCTTTATCAACAACCTTCACACTGTTATCCCTAAAGCTACCTGCATTCAATATGCAGATGATTCCACTTTGATCTACTTAGCCACCTCCCCATCCGAACTGCAAACCTTAACCCAAAATACATTTAACACTATCGAGAACTGGCTCACCAACCAATGCCTACTTCTGAACCCCAATAAAACTAAACTTCTACTCTTCTCCCCCACTAGTAGATACACCACACTTTCATTCTTTGTCACATCTAACAATGGTACCACTATTTCCCCGGATAATCACACCAAACTGCTAGGGGTTATCATAGACAATAATCTCAAATTTGACCTACAGGTCAACAAAACTATACAGACAATCAATAAGAAGCTTGGATCATTGTATAGAAAGAAGACATTTTTAACCCCACTGGCCAGGACTGCAATCGCCCAATCACACCTACTCTCTACTCTTTTATATGCCTCGCCTGTAGCCTCAAACCTCAACAAATCTGAACTAGGTAAGCTGTCCCATAGCTACAGTCATATTGCCAGATTCACCACTAGCTCCACCTATAGAACCCACCACTGCCAGAACCTTAAACAACTAGAGTGGCTAGAACTGCCCAGCTTAATTCAATTCAATCAACTCTTAATAGTGCACAAAATGTTGTACCACCCTGAGAATACCCCCTCACTTTAGAGTATTATTAAGCCACATAGCAACCTAAGATCCCTACGGTCAGCTGATAAACTACTGGTCCAAACCCACAAAGCTAATAACTCTGCTGGTGATTCCCTGTTTACCAACTTTGTTGGTAAAACCTGGAATTCATTACCAAACTATATAACCCTACAATCCTCCAAAAGTCCCTTAAAAAAAACCTCAAACAATATCTCAAAGTGAATTGGCTATGCCCATGTACCAACCCTGATTAAGTTATAAACTAAAAGCATATTCTGTAATTATCATAACTTGTAACTATGTCACCAAGCTCTGCCTCCAATCTGATGTCTCTTACTTTTAAGTGCATCTGCCCATGAGAATTGTGAGTCCCTACTAGGGAACACTACTAAGCCATTGTATGCAATCACTTTGTTTTTATAATTGTTTGCTAACTTCTGTGTAATCTATGTAAGTTTGTCTATGAGGAGCTTTTCTCCCTGGGCCTCAGCTGAAAATGGACATGTATCCAGTCGGGCTATCCCCGTAAACAAATGTAAAATAAATAAATAAATAAACATTGGTTCTTTGTTTTGACATTTCTAATACTCTCTTTGCTGGCGATACTTTCTTTGTTATTAATGCCAGACTCTTCAACAGATTTACTTCTATATAATACTGTCTTAGTTTTTCCTGACTGTACGTCAAATCTAAGATAACCAAAGATAGGCATTTTACCTCCAAGTTTCACAAAAAAGAGAGGTCTGTCTCCAAAGCACAAGACCTATCCATATATTCTTTTCATCAGTCCTTGGTGTAAGTATATAATTCCTTCAAACCAACTGAACTAACCACTGATAATCACTTCATGCACTGTACTTATTCAGACAAATTAGAAACTTGTACAATGCTAGAACTTTACTTTCCACCAGTTCTCAACTATCTACTGTCAATAGATCTCTGTCCATGAATGTAATTTCTAGACCTGCAGTAGCAGTTCAGAATTACAATAGGGACCCCTGTTTTACAGATAGTCTGTAGGCCCACTAGCTCAGAGATATTTTATTTCTCATTAATGCTGGCAGATACAAATCAGATAATTGTACTTTGAACACCAAAATACTATTTTGACTCACACTCTTTCTGTCTAATGCATCTGTAATTTATTTTTGATAATTATTTTAATTATTTTTACTATAAATGGATTTTTGTATGCTTATTAAATAGTTAATAGCTATATTTGTTGCATATTATGCCCATTTCTGCTTAGCAGTTGTGCCTGGAGTACCCCCTCTCAATGTTTCAAGTAAAAAAGTGCAATGCCTAGAAGGGCATCCCTGGCCATCAGAATTAAATGTAAATATCTGCAGTGTTTTTCTAAATCACATAATAGTATAAGTCATTCCTTAAATATGTGAGGCTGTGATAATATTTAATTCTGGAAATGTGAGTATAAGCTCTAGTTTTCAGCTGTATGCTGTGTGCCTCTAGGCAAGACAATTGACCTGTCTATAGCTCAGAGCTACACTAAAATAAGAGCTTCAGTTTGGTAGAGCTATTCTCTTTAAAACTATATTACTATAGACAAAAAGTGCAACAATTTTTGAACTACAGAAACATAAATCTGAAATATCACATAAAAAAGGTTCTTTTCAATACCAGATATTGGGAAATGACTATTGCCCCTAACAAACACAACCTATGTAATGATTGGCCTTTTCTGTTGTCTTCTTGTCTCATAGTGACAACATCTGTCAAGAGTTTCATTAATTTGGCTTCCTGCTGCTATCTTATTGACAGTACTTTCACTGTAGTCAAAGGTTTCTTGCTCTTTATCAATGTGTATCTTTTCCAGTAGAACAATATATAAACCGCTAGGTAAAATGTTATTCTTTTTTTTTAATTTTGCTTTGAATGAATGTGTACTGAAGGAAGCTTAGTTTTAGAAAATGCAACTATAGCAGATATAAAAGTGGAAATCATTGTGCATTTCATGTAAAGACTAATGTATTCTCTGCTGAATATACAACATCCACTGAGATTAAATATTTCTTTTGTAATGAGTTTAATGATCTTTTTCTTGGAAGACCAACAACTGGATCATGAAAAAAACATGGTTGTAAGGGTTAGTTAAGAAGACATCTTAAAAGCAAAGTCAGGTTTCACAAAATAACTAACTCACATGGGTATAAAATAAACACTGTGGAAGTGTGTGATATGTGAAATGAATACACTAGTGTATTATTAAATGTTTCATGGACCCTCATGGCAAAGCTCATGGGGATCATTAAAGCATCTCATACTGAGACTTTAATGGCTATGTTGCTGTACTTATCAATAACTTTCCTCTGCTCAACTGTGTCTGATAAATTGACTCTGGACTATATAGATCTGCTTTACTACAGTTCATTTAATGAAATTGCTTGGCAACAGTTGATCTAGTGTTGGGTAAGCTTGTCACATGCAAAGACTGGAAGAAAGACATCCCTAGTCACTGTTTTCATGCCTTTCCTTAATTTTTTTTATTTTTTTTTTTAAGCACGCAGCTCACTTTTCTATGTATGTTAACAGTTTATTGCTCTTGTATGGCCGGTACAGTTAAATCATGTTAGGGCTCCATTATGATGTGAATGCTAAGAGCTAAATCATGTTAGGACTCCATTACTATGTGAATGCTAAGTGCTAAATCATGTCAGGGTTCCATTATTATGCGAATGCTAAGTGCTAAATCATGTTAGGGCTCCATTACTATGTGAATGCTAAGTTATAGCATACAGGTACGTGTTCTTTATTAATGTAGGTGGGGAGGGAAACCTGGTGCTGTTATATGCTGACAACTGAAACTCACTGTAGTAGTTACTGAAGAGGCAGGAGCTGATTCCAGTGTGATGTTAACTATTCAACCATCATGAATGATGTGAAAGCTGGCAATTAAGTAGGTGACTTGGAGCTGGAAATCTAAACAGTTTTATTTGTATTTGTTTTTGTTGTGATTGTCTGTCCTTTGATTATTATTTGTGATTGTATGGAGCTTTTCTCCCTGGGCCTCCACTGAAAATGGGCCGTTGGGCCCAGTGGACTTTCCCATTCAAAAAATGTCAAGAAATAAATAAATAATAAATCAAATAACTATATCAGCTTATAATCAAGTGTAAATGTGCTAGTGATCTGAAACTGAGAATTAATGTGTGTAATTGAGACCACTAGTATGAATGTGTGTGCAATTGTTTTGTTTTAACATGTTATGAGAAATAAATCAATTTCAAACTTTACTTTAAAGTATTGACTGATTTTCTGATGTATCTTCCTCACTACCATAAATTTCTGCTCCAATTTTGTGTTCAGTTATTGTGGCCCTTTTAGTACAACTGTAGTTATGAAAGACAGGTGAGCAGGTGAGTAGAGAGGAAGGTTGTTTTTAAATTCAAGTTTGACCTTTCAGGTTCCACTTGTTTAATTCATGTTTGACCTTTCAGGTTGATCATCACTGGTCAGTGTTGGATGTGACTTTAAAACAGTGGTTTTGAATGGCCTTCCACAATCTGCAAATAACTGCAAAATGGAAGAACCAGTTTAGATACCTTACTGTTAAAGAATTGCTAGACAGCTTGTTTAGGGAATGGATCAAATTCCTCAAGGATTATAAGGTGTTTTATTATAGGGATGCCATCTGGGCAAACAATACAATATAGCAATAACCAATTACATTGGTGTGGTATATTGAAGATTTACCCACAGTTGGTGTAGTTTAATTACGAGGGTGAAGCCCTAGTGATTAAATAAATCCAACCGTGGTTAAATGTTCAATATACCACACCATGGAGTCGGTTATTGCTATTAGACAATGACATTATTTAAGAAAAAATACTTACTTTTCTTAAATAATGTTTTTGTATAACACCTCCATGGTGACCTGCATTTTCTCTGGTATCCTGGGGCTTTCCTGATGTATTGCACATGCATATGGGACTTGTATTCCCACACTTACGCAGTACATCAGTGCTATGTAAAGGAAGCAATGGAGAAAGGAAGATCTCTGGTGCTTTTTTTCCTTTATTTATTAAGAAAAAAGAAACTGGGAGACCTTTAACATTCAAGAGACACAGGACAGAGAAAATAAGAGGATAATCAGGTAAGTTTCTTTAGTTTTGCAGAACCTACCTGATTATCCCCTTATTTTTCTCTGTGCTGTCTCCCTCATTTGTTTGAGATCTTCAGTGTTGTAAATATATTTAAAAAAAAAACAAAGAAAAGTAAGCATTTTATGGGATATACTAATGGAAAAAAAGTGTTGGTGACCAGACTTTTTTCCATTGGTATATTCTTGGATTTACAACGGGCACACTGGTTGGGCTGACCAATCAGAATGCTCCTTTTTGAGTATTACTGGCCAGTCATTGTATAATGTATGGTATAATGCTGCTTACAATGTTTAAAACACTAAAGGGGCCTTATTCATAGTCAACCTGTATAATACGCAGTGCAGCATTGGGTGAGAAGTGGCCGTGCACAGGTATGCTGTGTCATTCATAGTGTCAGTCAGTGCTACACTACAGTGAGAATTGGTGTATGCAAATGACCAAATAATAACATGCAAATGAGGGCAAACAATTTAATAACTACATAACTGAGATGCAACTAAGCAATGCTGGAAGCAGGTTGTGATTTATAATCACAGGGCACATGAGATACGCAGAAAGTTGTGCATTCTTATAAGGGTGAAATGTGAATGGAAATTCTCAGAGTTAAATCAAGCAATGACACTTGGAGCAGCAGCAGCATATATGAACCAGCACTTAGAGCCTATAGTGTCACTACCTTCGATCCAGTAGCACAACTTGGTAGAAGACTGCATGACTAAAACTAGTACCAGCAGCTGATTAGGTGCCACAAATTAAATGACCAGCTGGTGACAAACCATCCTTCTCAATTGTCCAGAATTTTGCAGAATGTCCACATTTTTGCTTCAGATTTTTTGTTCTGTTTCTCATATAATTTATGGTTTTCTGGCAAATCATTGAGGATGGGGATCACTAAATAATGACAGACATTTCAGTTTGAGACTTTATACCGTTCAGAAAATGCATGCTAATGCAAAGCCTGTTATTCTAACAACCTTCTAAGATTATAATAGCGATGTTTAAAATCTGTCCCTAATTTTAGGTCTTAGTCTTCCCGTTATTTTTGGATTATCCAGAATTCTAGTACTAAGGGTATGAAAGGCAGGTGGCGGACTATTTTTGAGTGGATAGAGATATCATATAGTCTTTGGTCAACATATATTGTACATAAACTGGATTGGGAGGAATACAGGGACTTCCATTCCCACTGGAAATGGAAACTAGGGTAAATGTAGCTTTTACCATATTTCTTATAGGGACCTTCCAGAAACAAAGACAGGCCACAATGGATGTATCACAGGCTTTATCCTACAGAATTCTCAGCATGTGCCTTAATATGCTACTTCCATATGTAGATGAATGTATTTGTTTTTTCACCAAACCAGATAGGACAACCACCACCATGAGTGTCTTCTGTGACATTGCTCACCACCTGAAAGTAACCATTGCTAGAGATTGCACACATGTGGAAATAAAGGCCCCAACAGGTAAATGTGGACAAATGTTTCTCATTTGGAAGGACTACCATTCCAAAAACTGTTGAGTAGTATGCAGGGATTAATTACTAACATGTTTGCAAAGCACCCTGTCAATGCTCATGATTCCCACATCTGTCATACAAAAGTGCTTTTTTCCTGTATTGGCAAATTCCACAGAGTTGACTAATGGTAATTGCAGGCACTGTGTTATACAAATATGTATGTATATATGGGGAAACTGATTCATTCAACTCCACCTTTGGTTGACATCTGTTTAGTTGAAAAAATTTCCTCGACTACACAGATGGTTGACGGGTATGCAACATCGCAAAATACTTGAGATAAGGAAATATGACCTTTCCCAAAGATTATGGGATCTCAGAGTTAGTATATATAACTAGCAGGGAATGTGGAGGGCTTGCCACCTACAAAAATGATCTTTAAGTTTTCTTATTTGTAAATTTGCTTTACTTGCACTGATATTTTTGCTTAGCACATGCATAGCAGTGTATCGAGCCTTGCAAATTCGAAATTTTGTGGTCAACTTTTTGAATGTAGATGTTTGGGTCATTTGTTCTTTTTCAGTAAAGCCACACACACACACACACACACACACACACACACACACACACACACACACACACACACACACACACACATATGTGTATATATATATATATATATATATATGGTTCCCATTCAGAAGCCTGAAACATCATAAGCCTGAAAATCAAAATCCTGAAACCAAAAGCCTGAAAATTCAGAATCTTGAAAACTCAAAATCCTGAAAGCCCAAAATCCTGAAAGACCAAAATCCTGAAACTCAAAATCCTGAAAACACAAAATAGACATACTGATGTCATTGTGGCTTTGCTATTGTTAGCCCTGTGGTGTTAGATCATGCGTTGGGGTCAGGTAAGTGTGCGGTTGGTTTTATTTTAGGGTTAGGGGCGGTTTAAGTGAGTTAGGGTTAGGGCGCAGGTTAGGCATGTATGCAATAGTGACAAATATTAGGGTTAGAGGCGGTTTAAGTGAGTTAGGGTTAGGGCGCGGGTCAGGTGAGTGTGCGATAGTGACGGACCTTAGGGTTAGGGTTAGGGTCAGGGTCAGTTGGTAGATATTAGTGTATTTATAGTGACATATTAGCATTATTTGTGTTTTCAGGATTTTGAGTTTCAGGATTTTGGTCTTTCAGGATTTTGGGCTTTCAGGATTTTGAGTTTTCAGGATTCTGAATTTTCAGGCTTTTGGTTTCAGGATTTTGATTTTCAGGCTTATGATGTTTCAGGCTTCTGAATGGGAACCATATATATATATATATATATATATATATATATATATATATATATATACATATATATATATATATATATATATATATATACAGATCGATAGATTATTTATAACTATCAATGTATAGATAGAAAGATGTAAATATAGATATAATATTAGTGCCTTTCAAATGTTAGAGTCACTCTGTCTGTTATTGTTGAACGTAGATCAGAGCCTTTCCCCCTGGGCATCAAGTGAAAATAGGTCTCATGCTCAGTTGGAAATTCCAAGGAAACAAAAGTAATATATTTAAAAGTATATGGGTTCTTATCAAAATATCAAATTCTCAAAGAAGTGAACCACACAAGATTGAGCTGGGAAGACTGAAAATCCAAAAGCTTGAACAGAACAGGAGAAACAACATCTGCTTTTTGCAGTTGGAAGCCCCCCCCCAAACCCCCACACCACCTGCATATTATAGATAACTCTGAGATCATACTACAATGGGGAAGGGAGCAAAACCCCAATCCCCACTATATTGTGATCCCCACAATGAAGATACATGTTGTTTGAGCATCTGTCTTCTAATGTTCTCTCTTTTGAGCATTTGATCTATTCATATGGACCTATATGTTTATTGCCAAAGGCAGGGTGAACCTACTTCTCAACCCCTCATCCATATATTCCTGTTGTGTTTCAGGTGATAAAGGATACTGACTGGAGCCCAGGTTAATGATAGCCATAAGAAAACTATGCTGAATCACAGAAGAGCTATATAAGCTGCCAGCACTGTAGAACATATGTGAAGGCACTGTTCTAATACCTGGAAATGTGTGTATGTGTGTGGTGGGGGGCACTGAGGGAGGGACTCCAGAGTATGCCCTGCCTACCACTTGCAAGATGTTTGCAGCATGCTGCATGTCACATAACAGCTGTCCATCCAGGAAATATATTTCTGTTACAGCTGCCCCTGTCACAACAAGTAAGCCAACATTATCCAGTGCTGACAGTAAGGATGAAAGACAATAAACAGCGGCCATACCACACACACCCAGACAGTGACAAGAAAAGTGCATGGCAGAGCAGGTTACATACCTGTGTGCAATCAACCTGTAAGTGTGCATGATGAATACATAGTGACAGTGCCATCTCACACATAGCAGACATGTTGCATGCAATATTATTTATAGGTTATGCTGGGCAATTTGTGGTCACATCATACTGTGCATCAACCATCTCTACCTACACCACAAAGAAAGGAGGGTGGAGTGAGTCAGGGTAATCATCATTTACACAAGTGCCAAGGGACTTGGTATCATGTGACTGACTGGCATCATAACCTGGTGGGTAGATATTGGGCATGTCACTTGAGATGGAAAGGAAGGTCCTGTGGTAAGAAACAGTCTATGTTATAGAGAATGTTCTCTTGTCATGGTAAGGTAGTGTCAGTATTGGACAGTGAAGTAGACAAGGGTGTCCTTTGGATCAGTTTTCTCTGTGTCGTAGACAAGGTTGTGTGGTGACAGGAAGGGAGAACACCACAGGACCATGACTGAGAGAGGGGGTGACACTACATGACTATGATCTATGGCCATTTTGCTGTATTATATGGCAGTACTAGAGGCTAGTGTGAAAGGAATGCAGTGCTTCTAATGAAATGAAATGAAATATGAAGTCCACTGATGAGGTGACTGTTCCCCTAGAGGTTGTTAGGCATCTGTCCCCACAGTATGTTGCAGTACAGTAAGATACTTGTATACCTCTAGATGCAGACTGTGCACTGTGCAACAAACTCCCAAGACAACCATTATAAAGTACAATGCCTCGTTTGGCATGTATCTCACAAGACACCTACAACAATTGGAAAGGCCACAGAAATACGTCACTAAGAAGATTACCAGCCTCAAACAGATGCCATACACAGACTGTCTCAAAAAAATCCAGCTCTACTCTGTCGCATATCGCCTTCTCAGAGCCGATCTCTGCCTAACATACAAAGCTATGTCAAACCCAGAGCTGTTGGACATGCTATACTTAAAGAAATCCCTGTCTCTCCAAACCACATGCTCTAGGTACCTAAACCTTGTCACCACTATAAACAGAACATGCTGGAGAGATAGATTCCTGTCCCAAAGACTTCCCATACTCTGGAACAAACTACCCATTCATGTCAAGCAAAGCTCCTCATTGGCCCTCTTTAAGAAAAGTCTTGACAACTGGATGAGAAATAGAAAATTCACCCCGGGGATCACTTCTGCGGCACTGCTTGGCAGGAGCAAAGGAAAATAATTTTCTTGGGTGTCGAAAGCCAGGGAACCTTTTTGGCTAGGCGTATATAGGCCCCAGGGCCAATAGCCTAGTACCTATCTATGAACCTATGAACTTATAAACCATCCTGTGTCCATACCCATGTCAAACACAGACAACACTGCTGGATAGAACAAAGATGGGGGCACTTGTTATCCTCTGCACAGATGTGATATAAACACTATGTGTGCCATTGTAACCTTCATTAGTTCTAGCATGACATCATCCCTGAACTCCATGGACTCATCAAGGTACTGGCAGTGCTTGGTGACACCCTCAGGGAAGTCATACATGGCATCAGTTATCTCCATGCCAGTATAGCTAGGACTAGACTGTGCACAAATGATAGTGCTCCATATCTGCTGATTGACTCAGAGCACCACTTATCAGAGACCATCTGTGACCTGTGACTATACTGGGATTCCCTGCTAAGGTGTCATACAGTGGGTCCCCAAATCAGATGTAATGGACTCCTCTTCTGCTGCAGCCATACGGCTAGCAGTGCTAGTGCTGTAAGTCAGGAATGTGCCAACCTCCATTGGAATGATGAGTGTTCATGCTGTATAGTCTGTGTCTTAGGAATGGGTAAACACATGCCATCATCCTGAGCAATGGATGGAGGACTACCCAGGAGGGATACACACTGTGCCTCTGTGCTCTCTGTGACTTGAGTTTGACATCATTGTCAAACCCTGCATGATTTCTGACACAAGCCTGCTGTCCTGAATCAGTCCATACAGGTGTCACTGGAACAGTGTTCTGGCCTGTGAATATAAAATACTACAAAGAATAGAATGACTTTGAATACCTATGATATGAGTGAGGTCTTGTGTTGTACATAGAAGCAATGGCATTATCAGTGCAGCTGTGGAATATAATATGGAAACCATGTTCCTATGTGACTACAGACCTGACATACCTATGGGGAATCTATGGAGTGGTATTTGTAGTTTTCCAACACCCACTGCACATCTGCTATATAGACATGCAGTATAGTTACTAACCTGGTGTATTTTCCTTTAAGAGTTGTGATGACTGTCCACTCACTGAACTTGTGTTTACATTTGCACCTATGACAACTGTGTTAGAATCATATCCATACAGTGTGATTTTGGGATTCCACTTTATCTGTTAGGCTTGTTGTTGGAGACTTCCCCTCCACTGGCTGGTGTTTCTGTTGCTATGAGTAAATAAATAAAATATTATTTTTTTAAATTTACTTCAACAAAATATTGAAAGTAAATAGCTGTTTGTATAGCATTATTAAAATTAGGCTATGTTCCACATGAGTCTGTTAACAAATATAATTTAACGAAGAGCAAGGTGATATAATGTGTATCAGCAGTCCAAAGCATGCTGCAGCTATATCATCATCAAGGGCTCATGCAATTTCATGCATGTCTTACCTTGTGAACAAGCTAAACTGTACTGCTGTTCCTTCAAAATTCATAATTCAAGCAATCCTGATGGTGAACGTTCCTCACATTCAGTGTAGATATTTATCTACCGGTATTATATATGGGCTATATACACATACAAGTTGTAGGAAATCATATTACAGGTTAATAAATGGCCCTATACTCTATTCCAAGACAAGAGTTTATAGTACATCACATCAGCGATATACATCTCACCACAGTACTGCAGAATATGGTGTAATTCCTCAGGACTACGTTTTCTGAAAACTCTGCTTCTTTGTTGTCAGAACATTGCTTCCAACTGCTGTATTAGTGCTACTACTGCTGCTCATTTTTCAGAAAGAGGCTTGAAATTTAAAATGGGAAATGCTCATTTAAGCCTCAAGTAAATACCAGTTTACAGATCATTATTCAAATGAGACTATGTTTCACCTATGTCTATTAATTGCTATAATTCTGTGAAGTGCATACACCATGAGTGAGTGCTCATGCATGCTGGCAGTTTATTTATTTATATATCTTGCTTTGTGGTTCATAGGTTAGTACTAGGCGAACTGCCCTTGTGAGCCATTTTAAGCCTAGCCAATTATCCCCTGTGAGATTCAAACCCTGTACCTTGTGTTTGTAAGGCAAACATCTTAACCATTAGGCCACCCTCCCAACCCATGTCTATTAATTGCTATAAGGTAGCCACCTTATGATTTACTCTTTCAGAAGGTGTATGCACTTCACAGAATTATAGCAATTAATAGACATAGGTTGTAATAGACGTTGCTGCAATTATCTCATATTTCATCTTTCAAGCAAGCCATCATCTTGTTTACTGGACACTGGTGGTGGGTGCCAACATTAATGTCCCTTGGAGAACCCCTGCTTAGTGTGCTAAGGAAAGCAAGGTTATTCTCTACTTGTTCTACAACCAATTCATACAGTAGCTGCTGAGACCTATGATTTACTCTTTCAGAAGGTGGATACCTAGTTTGAGTTAACAAAGCAGAGTGAGGTTGCTGGCATCCTTAGGACAAATGAGCAGTGCAGACACCAGTATGAAGGTCTGCGGCACCATTACCCTATAGATATTCAGCACTGAGAAGCAGACATTAGGTCATAAAAGCCCTAATGGTATAGTAAGTATATGCAATTGTTACTATTTTTCAAACTGTAAAATTAGCTTTTTTTTTCAGAGCAGTGTTGCCGTTAAAGGCCATTTCTTCTGACTGAAACCAGGATACATTAGGACCATAGTAGGTTACTAGGCTAATGGCCCTGGGGCCCTTACAAGCCTAGCCAAGAGTTTATCCCAAAAAGAAACCTCATTCAGCACTTGTCACCCCTGTCATTGAGGGGCACAGGTGGAACCCCTGAGACAGAATTGTAGATTCCCATCCACTCATCAAGGTTGAGCTTAAAGAGGGTCAGCAACGTACTCTGTTTGATGTGTATATGAAGTCTATTCCAAAGACGGGGCAGCCTCTGCAAGACAAACCTGTCTCTCTAGCAGGGTTTGTTGATGTGGCATATCAGATTCAGGCCTTTCAAGCATGTAATGCGCAAGGAGGTAGACTTACGGATATGGAACAACTCTAGTAGGGCAGGGCCTGAGATTGCCTTGTTGGCAAGGCACAGATCACCTCTGAGCAATCTGTACGATAACAAGTAGACTGATGGAGAGTTGAACCTGTCTGCATAGGACAGGTGTTGGATGCCATGGATTCTCTTTGTGAGGTATTTCTGTGGCCTTTCCAGTTGGTGCAGATGTTTGGAGAGGTATATACCAAATGCAGCATTATACTCAATTATTGGTCTAATGAGGGAGGAGTATAGAGAGATAATAACCTCCTATTTTTTGAATGCAATACCTTTACTTATGAGTTGGACCAACTAAAAGGCTTTTCTGACCACTGCCATTACATGATGGTTGAATGTGAGATTATTATTAACTAGAGTAACCAGGTCTCTCATCACAGGTTGTGTGTTTAGAGGGGTGCTGTTGATGTGGTAATCAGTAGGGGGTGTGTTTCTGAAAAATGGTATGATGACACAATTGTTGTGTTTAGCTTGAGGCTGTGACTTTGTCACCAGTCATTTTTTGCTGTGAGACCCTCTTGCAGTATGTTAACATCATTTGGGGAATCAATGACAGAACCCAACTTACAGTCATCCGCAAACTTGGTCAGCCACAGGCCTTTTGTCTTTGCCTGGACCTCTGAGAAGTAGATGCCAAACAGCAGGGGTCCCAGGACAGATCCCTGGGGAACTCCACTAGTGACAGATCTGCTCTCAGAGGTGGAGGTGCCTATTTTGACCTTGTGAGTCCTATCAGTGAGCCAGTTGGCCACCCACCTGATGAAACAGGGATTTACGCCAAGTTGTGTTAGCTTTTCAATGATGTCTGAGTGGGGGGATTGTGTCAAAGGCCTTGGTCAAGTCAAGGTAAGTTGTATGTACTGACTTTCCCTTATCCAGGGCCTTGTTGACAGTCTCAAAAAAGTCAACCAGGTTCAAAGGGCAAGATCTGCCCTTAAAGAATCAGAACTGGGTGGGGTCAAGTGCTTGGAGATTGCCTATGTCCTTGTTTATGAGATCCATAATAATATGCTCCATGGATTTACAGATCAGACTTGTCAAGCTAATAGGGCTATAGTTTACGGGGGTATTAGTGGCACCACCTTTGTGGAAGGAGATGACAATGGCAGTTCTCCACTCTGCTGGAATGAAGCCTGTACTTAAGCTTTGGTTGAATATAGTGCTCAATGGTGAAGCTAGTTCTTGCTGGAGAAGATGCAGAATACAGCCTGGGATACTATCAGGTCCCATGGAAGCTGTATTCTTTGCCTTGGAAAGGGCCTTTAGCACTTGATCTATGGAGATGTGAGGTGCAGGACAAGTATTGGGGATGTCAAAATGGCATTTGGAGAGGACTGGGAGTTGAAATTTGTGCTGATTCTTTCTAATATCAAGTTGGCTAAGTCAACAGGATCAGTGTAAGTGATACTGTTAAGTACTAATTCGGAACAAACCTGTACTTTGCCATGGAGGTTCTTGATTGAACTGAAGAAGTCTTTGTGGTTTCCCTTTGTTTTGGAGGCTAGTTTCGATTCATAATTGGCTTTGGGGGTTTTCACTAGTGACGTCATTTGCTTGTTGAGGCTAAGGAGGGAGTTTTTCCAATTTGAAATTTGTTCCTTTTTACCCTTGGGCAACAGTTTCTTCCTCTTGTTGTAAAGCCTGTTGATAGAGGATGTCCACCAAACAGGTTTGTGTTTCCTTGAGGAGCAGGTTTTAGTTTTGCTGGGTATGGCTGAGTCCATGCAGTTGTACAGGTGGCTGTATACTGCATTAGCATACTGTTCAGCATAGTTGTCAGCGTTTATATTACGCTGTCGAAAACTCAAACTGTTGACAGTGTAATAATTGACACGAAACTGTCGAAACCCCCGAACATCGAACACAAACACAAAAAAAAAAAAAACAACCAAACACAACACAAATTGCTCTATGCAGGGGGGCAAGCCCCCCCCCGCACCCCCACACCACCCGCTACTTAAATATGCCAACTCCGAGATCGCACTACAATGCAGTAAATGGTAATCTCCCCTTACGGAGATTTCCATTTACACGCGCGATGACTTTCGCTTTAGACATTTTGGTACCGACAATATCAGCTTCAATATTGTCGGCCTTCAACAGGGTGAAGTAGACCCTAGTTGTCCGCATCATCTGAGGGGGGGGGTGGTGGTGTGAAGCTACATATACCATCCCTTAGGACATTGTAGTCAGCTTTTGAGAAGTTTTTTAGCTTGATTACAGCTGCGGGTGGGGGGGTTGGGTGGTATACAAACTTCAAATGAGACAGTCCAATGATCTGATCTCACCAGGGAAGAACATACTATGAGAGTGTTGCAGCAGTCACCCATGTTGATGAGAACCAAGTCCAGAATGCTATCTCTCCTTGTGGTGGATGAGATGAACTGGTCTAGTGCATTAGAATTGATGAAGTCAAGGAATCATTGAGTGAGTGCATCAGTGCAGGAATATTTCACCCAGTCTATTGTGGGGTAGTTGAAATCACCAAGGATCAGGGTGTTATGGGGTACCCTGATGGAGTCAAGTAGATCCTGGTAAGAGGAGTGGGTGCCCTGACTCATGGAGGGGGTTCTATAGCTGGCTATAACTTGGATGGGTGTCATGCCAACTGTCAGTTGCAACTGAAGTAGTTCCAGTGCATCACGCTGGCAGACCAGGCTGGAGCTGTGCCTGTCTTTAATGAAGATAGAGACTCCACCACCCTTAGTCTTTCTGACCTCATTTTGGTGTCAGAATGTATGGAATGAAGTATAGCCTGGTAAGGCATGGGTGATCTCCTCAGTCCTAAACCAGGTTTTGTAACTGCACAAACATCGGCATCTTCCAGTGCAAGGAGAGCCTCCAGTGAGTGCATTTTCAGGTTAAGGCTCCTAGTGTTTAGTAGCATGACCTTCAATTTGTTTTTTTGACAGATCTTTTATGTTGGAAGATTTGTCTTCGGGACATTGCCTAAAAAAGACACAGTGGGGGAGTTGAAAGCCTTGGCCAGGATCTGGAATCCCAGTGGTGACAGGTGGAGACCATGTCTGGCAAAGCAACAAAGCCTGTCAACCATGTCATCCCAGACAGACAGATATTGGATTCCCTTGGAATAACACCAGAAACTTAGCCAATTATTGAAGTCAATTATTTTTGTTGGTATTGTGATAACATTCTTTGTGAAGGTAGGATGCTGCTGAGGGCTAGGGCCATACCTGCCTGGGACATATACTCTGAGAACTCAATCATATTTCGCTTCATATAGTCCAGGGAGGTACATCTCAAGTCATTCACACCAACATGGACAATGAAAGAGTCATACTTATACTTGTTGTGGAGAGACTTAAGTGTGTGAGTGATGTGGCAGATTCTGGCACCAGACAGACAACTGACCGTGAACGTCTTCTTGTTGAGCCTGGTGAGGGGGACATTGGTGAGTTTTACAAGTGAATGGCCATTGACTAGGATGCTTGGTTTATTGTTATGCCTTATGTGCCATGATGGTTTACTGTTTTGCCTTAGGGGCTGTATTTGTGAGACACTGGTGTGTTGTCTGCTATGTGTAAAGTGTTTGATGTTATGTGTGGAATGTTTGTGAGTGTGTTTTGGAAGCCTCTGCTGTTGAGGTAAGTTTTTATTGAGGACGTCTGAAAGGTAGGTGTGTGTTGTACTTGGCTATGTGATGTGAGTGGTGTCGTGTTTGTGCTGGCAATCTCTTCTTTGTCAGGAGTACTGACTGTGGCATGAGAAAGCATGGATTCCAGGTTACTGATGTAGATACATTTCCTGCAAGTAGTTGAATTATGTGCTAGGAGAAGAGGGCTGTCAGTAAACATGAGGCAGTTGCTACACTGTCTCAGTATGTCCATGTCAACCAGGCTGGCAGGAGAAACTGATGGGAATTGTCCAGACATAGTGTTCTGAATATTTGGGCAGTCTTATGGAGAGTGGGTTTTCATAAGGGTTTGTCCACAAGCATGTAGACCACAAAAACCTTAAATGTAATGTAACTGGCCTGAAGCACAAGTGCTAAAACCAAAACTAAGATGCTTAGAATAACAAATAAACTTAATCAGGCTACTAACAACCAGTAATAAATGCAGCAGAATAAAAACACATGAACACTTAAGAGAACACAGCTAAAACAGGGTGATAAAGTAGGAAGAACACAATTACAGCAAAGGCAGCTGAATAAAGTGCATTTTTTTTTGAGAGGAGAGGGAGGAAACAGTAGATAGTTCAAGATTAAGAAGCTAAGAGTGTTGGCCTTCCCAAATGCTCTCTCTGTACTCAGTAGACTGAGCTGATGAGATGGGACAGACAGGAGTATCCAAAATCAAAAAAGCAAGGGCATAGTCCTTCCCAAATTATCTCACTTTATTCAGTTGAGTGAACAAATGAGATGAGAATGGGAGGAGTGACCAAAATCAATTTTACAGCAGGGATGGGCAATTCCAAAGCCACCAACTTTAAGAATACAAAAAGACCTGTGTCAGAGGGAGGGAAAAACAAACAATACACACAGATTACAGAGGGCAAATGTATAAAAGCAGTACAGTGCAATCAAGAGCAAAAAATATACTTATCGATTGGTATATCAGATGGTTATAGAATCCAAAATAACCAGGTAGTTAGCTCTGCTTCACAGAATGTAAGACTTTGTACTACAAGTGCAACTGAGAAAATAAGTCTTGGGCAATTAAATAAACACAGAGGTGTTGACCAATGGCTAAGACCTTAGACGAGCCAACTCCAAAGAAAGCAAAATAAGCAACCACTTGAAACTAGCTACTGAACTATCCTGAGAAACAAACAATGCACAGAGAATGCAGAGGACAAATATATAAATGCAGTACAGTACAATCAAGTTCAAATACAGAATTCAACACAGCCAGGTAGTTAGCTCTGCAGAGATTCGCAGAATGTAAGTCTTTGTACTAGGTGGACTATTGGTAGGAAACTGTCACTGTGTTATCTCTATGGTATGTCAACCTGCAGCATCTTGTGAGTTACTGCACATCTGTTCAGTTGTGATGCTGAGGACACCATGACAGGATTCTGCTGTCTTGTACATACATGTAGGACTGTAGCTTAGTTCCAAACCCATGAGTATATTTCCATGTTTCTACAGTCTTGCATGTACATGTGGGGCTCTAGGTTAATTGTAAATCAGATGAGCACACTTCCATGCTTCTGTCATCCTGCACATATATTTTGGGCGATACTTTACTTGTAAAGCTGTGGGGACATTTCCATGTTCTGCTAAACTGCATATACATGTGGGAGTGTAGTTATACACTGCTCTCTATCTAATCTACCCATATGTGTGAAGGCTGTTTTTCCCTTTATGTCTTTCAGCATGGGCAAAGTGCATGGCTAATCATGTTGACTGCCACAGGAAGCAACAAAGACTTGCAGTACAGTGTGGTTAGTTTTCAAATTACCTACTACTTGTACTATATCAGTTGTACCATTTGTAGGACATTTTTAGGTGTATATATATCTATATATATATATATATATATATATATATATATATATATATATATATATAATATATATATATATATATATTAAAGGAAGATCAGAATTTCCCTCTTGTCTCTGTTTCTCTCTCTCTCTCTCTCTTTCTGATGATCCCAGATAGCTGCTGGCACAGCTGATCAAAAATCAGCTGATTAATCATGTCTACAGTAATATAATTAGGAGAGGGTATGGGAGGTACAGAGGGGGTTGCCCCCTGCAAAAATATTCCCTAGGATTCATTAATAATAATGTAGGCTCCAGATGAAGCCTACGTGATTACACAGCATTACTGCAATGAGCAGCAGAGCTCATTAAATATGCATGCAGCTCATCTCACTTGCACATTTCCAAGTATTGCTTCATGACCAGCAGCAGTGTTGTCATAAAATCAGTCAATGGTATGATATGAGTAATAGAATTATGTATTTCACTCTGTGCCATATCGGATATATGCTTTCAAAGGGGACACTTGCATTTAACAAAATTTTATTGTTAATGTCATGCAGTATTCCAGTCAACATCTTGTAAATAATATACTTAAAAAATGAGGTGTGTGTTTCTGGGTATTGAACCCATATGCAAATAGCTGATGTATTCATTGTCTAATGCAATTACCAAGAGCTATTGGAGCAGGCATGTATGTTTGATATAAAAGCCAATGTATGCCTGCTGAAAATGATATACAGTGATGGACTGAAAGCACTTATCGGTCTTGTATTCAGACCTAATGCATACGTATCCCATGCCTATCTGAGATTAATTAGTCTCTCCTGTTGCACCCCACAGTTTTCTGCTATCTCTGCTACAGCTGTATTATGGAGAAAAGAAAAAATAGATATTTCAAATCATGATATAACAGAGTTTTCTGGCTAATCGATTCCATATCATAGATATGTAATGGGTCAGTATGCTTACACAACCAAGGGGTGTTCGCATTCTTAAATTCATCCTCCCACTGGCTGAGGAGGTCCCACTTGTGCCTCTTTGTATTACTGCAGTGGTAATTGCATTAGTCCCCAATGCAGAGGATGCCAGTTGCACTGGAGACAGCCTTGCCCAAGCTATTCCATGCCTCAGCCTTATACAGAGACCTGGTATATTACCCCTGCAGTAAGACCCCACCTTTGTGTTCTAAATGGAATATCATCCCTACCATTACCAGCCATGTCTGTAGCAGTAAAGCTAGAAATATGGGTCTAAATTGGCACCCAATTCATATGTCACATGTAATAGCTTGTGTGTAAAGACACATAGCCTTGTCAGCTGCATTTATATAATTTGAAGCACAGCAATGGCTTGCCAGACACAATGGCACTGAGTACATCAAAAAGCACAGTAGGTGTTAAAAATGACAGTGAGATTTAGCCATGTGTGATGCTCAAACTATTGACATATGTACCACTGTTAAACACTGAAATGCTTTATGGTGTTTGTTATAATCATGGTTGTTTGGAGGAAAAATTACATGACTTGTAACATATTGGGATGTTGGGATTTACACACTAGAAAGATTGATTGATACTACCTGGGAATCAAGCCCATAAAAAATGGTAAACTGTTAAACTTTGCTTATCAACTGCTATTGCCACATGAAAATATATGTTTTAATATGGTAATTAGAGGTATACAAACTTAAGAATTAATGAAGATATACTTCAGAGATGCCTGCAAGTTTGTGACTTTACTTAGTCTTGGGACTCCATTTCTATGTAAAAGGCAGTAACTGTGTTTGCAATTAGATTTACATATTCATGTATATTCTACTTTAGATATCATCACTGTTGTGTTTAACGTAATTTATACATATTATATTGGGCTCCTATAACAAGCAGTAATGATTCATTTCTTGTAATAAGCATAGTTATGATACTCATGTGCATTTACTTTGACATTCCTAATCAAAATGTTGTGACAAATGGTATCCTGACCCCTGTGTAAAAGTATCTGTCAACTGAATTTGAATACTGCACCAGCTGTCCTTTTTATTTTAGCTCACTTTGTGTATAACTGGTGCAGCAGAGATAGTTGCCTGATATGTGGAATTTATTCCCTGAAAACTATCCAGGATGCTGACAGCCTCACACTGGCACCAGGCTTGTTTGACTACAGAAGGCATCTGAAATTAAAATTTTCATTTTTTTTCTTTAGGAAGTGAATTGTGTTTGTACACTACTGGGCATAGTGCAATGGCAAAACCTATTTAAAAAAAGGAAAACATAAAAACAAAAATTACATCAGTCAAATGGCATACCTAATGACCAGAGCAAGAAGTGTACTACTGTGATACATTCATCCTCATATCTCCTTGCCACATCAGAATTTTAATTTCTAGCACACATCATCAGGACTGTAGGTAACACCAAATAATGGAAAAGGGGAAGACAACTGCTCTCATTTTGTTAGTAATTCTTTGAATAGTTGATTTTCAAACAATAACACGATGTTATAGGAAAATGTGTGTAAATATAAATTGAGATCCCGCCTCTTTAAAACTATAGCTTAAATGTATTTGAACCATGCATCACATGTCTTCTTTCTCTAACTTTGCTGTACTTAAACCTTCTGCCACAGAAAAAGTTACCAGACAGATGCATTTTCTTCACTAAGTACCATCCACACAACAGTGCCAGGCAGAAGAAAGCCCAAATTACATTTTTCACTGTTTGAAACTGAATCATATTTGTGCTCTGCAGATTGGAGTGCAAATGCCAAAGGTATTATAAAAAATTGGATAAAAAGGACCAAACTGACATATTTAATGGATATTAACAGCATTTCACAGTCATCCTTTTCACATCTGCATGCACCACTTCAAGTAACATTTATGTTACACATAACCTGTATTTCATGTAATGGTAATTGCTCACAAAGAGGAACAGAAAATAACAGGAAGTCATTTTTGCCACAGTCCATACAATTACTTATGACATCAACGTTTATAATTTATTGTATAAGTGGCATGATGATAATTAGTGGAATATAGATATTTTTTCCAGCATATGTCCACATTACTCATGTTACTACTTTTGTATTATCACACTGTAAAAAAATCATATCTTACAACATCCATACCACTGGATTATTATTAATAATGAAAAGGTGTGAGTTTACAGAAAACACTCCTAAGCACCATACATTAAAATAGTCTACAGGTAAAATATTTGTCATGTGTCACAGACATTAGCATATTCATTTCATGTACATTGGGTATCAATAATTATTCTGAATCCAGTAATAAAAAACATTTCTGTAAACTGGATTCAAACCCTGCATCACCAGTTTTATATCTCTATTCTCACCTTACATACACATTGTGTCACAGAGATAATTTCCTGAGAGGTGGAATGTATTCACTTAGTACAATACAGAGTAGTGGTATCTGCATACTGGTGTCAGGCTTGTTTGCACTTCAGAAGGCAGCACAAATTAAAAAGTTTCACTTTTTTCCTTAGAAAGTGAATTGCAATCCTCAGGGCACAATGCCAAATGTTGTGCAAATGATGAAGAGAATAGAAAAGAAAACAGGTGTTACTGAAATAGAGGAAACATTATCAAACAAAAAGATAAAATGTACAGTTCTGCTATTTTCTCAACTTTGCTGTGTTTCAACATAAACATATGTCCCTTAAGCATCATCGTGTTCATACAAACACCATCTCTGGATTAGAACCTCAAGAGAACTGGACATTCCCATAACATATTGGAGACTCTTATTGGTATGGGCCAAACACATGTACTTTTGCTATGAAGATAAAAAGGAGGTCAAATATACTTGTGATGTGATATAGTATCAATTGGCATTGCAGGTGCAAAAGAAGAAAGTTCTGATCTTTGCCCTGTGTAGTTTGCAGTTAGATGTGTAAATGTCTGTGGTACTGGCAACAGTGAAGATAATCTTTCCTCTCACAATATAGAATAACATATTTACAGACTGCAGCTCTTTACTTTTCTCTGTTTTGTGAACATCATTCTCTTATCTATGCTTCTCTAACAAGACTGCTATGTGCTTGTCCTTGCAGTTGATATATGTTTCAATAAGTAATATACTTCCTTAGGCTTGCAGACACAACATGCTCAGAGGCAAAAAATGGTATCATAAATAATCCATGTAAATGTTAGGAATGTTAGTCTCTTAAGTCAGTCAATGTAATCACAAACTTTCTTGTAACTTCCTTCTCCCTGATACACCCTCAGTAAGTGTACATCAAAGAGGACTGACTCTGTAAACCTGACTGATATTGGAGTCAGACTAATCACATTTTCAAGTACTAAGCAGGGCACACTTCTCAGTGCTC
The DNA here is from genome assembly GCF_019279795.1 of Protopterus annectens. Classification (NCBI taxonomy): domain Eukaryota; kingdom Metazoa; phylum Chordata; order Ceratodontiformes; family Protopteridae; genus Protopterus; species Protopterus annectens. Next base: position 236,993,001 of record NC_056730.1, on the reverse strand, counting down.
ATCCTTGCTGAGGTAGGGCATACCCATGCAATTGTGTAGGTCCTTACACCATGTTTACATTCCCTGCACTAAGTTTAGATTTTGTAATTCATGAATGTTAATGACTTCACACCTTACTTGCATACTCACAGTGCTGTGAGGGCTGACTCTGCTCTATATAAAGGCAACTTGTATCATAGTATGGGAGACAGTTTGAATCCATAGAGCTTGATACTGCTGCTTGCTTAGAAAACTTGCTGCTACTTTCACAACTGACTTGCTGCAAAGGCAGGTAGCTATTATGAACAAATGGATGTATTTAACCTTACTTATGGATTACATTTCACAATTGTTTTATTGTCTGCATTGTTCTTCAGTAGCTGTTGGCATAAGCATGTATACCATAGTTATTTCTCAACACTACAGATTTTTTTCATCTGAGGGATAAATGAAAATTTCAGTATTGAAAGTTGACCACTTTCTTCAGTATTGCTTAATATCAAGGTCATGGGGGTTTGCATTAATAACACAGGCAATTATGTTAAGGCTCTAATGTCTACCTGGATGCCATCTGCAGAAGTGTATATCACACCAGTTCTCATTGTTGGGTGTGATAATGCAAAACTGACTAGTCTGCCATGCACAGCTCACACCTGTCTAACATGCCATGATGTAGTGCTAGCACAATGCTTGTTCTTGTTCATGCAGACACACATTTATTCAATAAATAACTATACATACAACCACACACGCGCACACACACACACACACACACACACACACACACACACACACACAC